>NC_133367.1:7963826-8224391 GCF_049309525.1 Garra rufa | reverse complement strand
GTTTGCTGTCTTCAGTGTTCCCGGACCTTGTTGCCTAGACCTTGTTTTCAGTTCTGTTTATTTAGTTTGTATTCAAGTTGTGTGTGCCGTGTTGGCCTTTTGCTTTGTTTGTTTATTGTGTTAATTAAACTTCCTTCTTACCTCACCTGCATTTGGACCCAGACCTCCTTGTACGTAATGCGACAGAATGAAACCAGCACAGATGGGTCCAGCGGGGAGTAATTTTTTTTTTCTTTCGGAGGAGGCGGCATCTTTTGAGGCAGCGTCGGCCGCTCGGTTCGAGGAGGTGATCTACCTCCAACTGGCCGAGATGGAGGCCTGTAGGGCCGAGTCGGCGCGACGGCGTTCCCGCTTTGCAGTGGGGGTGGAGTGGCTCTTCCGTGGAAAGGCGGAAGTGACCACTCCCTCTGTTCCTGACGCGGCGGTGACCGCTCTCTATGTTCCAGACGCGGCGGTGACCGCTCCCTCTGTTCCTGACGCGGCGGTGACCGCTCTCTCTGTTCCTGACGCGGCGGTGACCGCTCTCTCTGTTCCTGACGCGGCGGTGACCGCTCTCTCTGTTCCGGACGCGGCGGTGACCGCTCTCTCTGTTCCTGACGCGGCGGTGACCGCTCTCTCTGTTCCTGACGCGGCGGTGACCGCTCTCTCTGTTCCTGACGCGGCGGTGACCGCTCTCTCTGTTCCTGACGCGGCGGTGACCGCTCTCTCTGTTCCGGACGCGGCGGTGACCGCTCTCTCTGTTCCTGACGCGGCGGTGACCGCTCTCTCTGTTCCTGACGCGGCGGTGACCGCTCTCTCTGTTCCTGACGCGGCGGTGACCGCTCTCTCTGTTCCTGACGCGGCGGTGACCGCTCTCTCTGTTCCTGACGCGGCGGTGACCGCTCTCTCTGTTCCGGACGCGGCGGTGACCGCTCTCTCTGTTCCGGACGCGGCGGTGACCGCTCTCTCTGTTCCTGACGCGGCGGTGACCGCTCTCTCTGTTCCTGACGCGGCGGTGACCGCTCTCTCTGTTCCTGACGCGGCGGTGACCGCTCTCTCTGTTCCTGACGCGGCGGTGACCGCTCTCTCTGTTCCTGACGCGGCGGTGACCGCTCTCTCTGTTCCTGACGCGGCGGTGACCGCTCTCTCTGTTCCGGACGCGGCGGTGACCGCTCTCTCTGTTCCGGACGCGGCGGTGACCGCTCTCTCTGTTCCTGACGCGGCGGTGACCGCTCTCGCTGTTCCAGACGCGGCCGTGACCGCTATCTCTGCGCCTGACGCGGAGGCGACTGCGCTCTCTGTTCTGGACGCGGAGGCAACCGCGCTCTCTGTTTTGGACGCGGAGGCAACCGCGCTCTCTGTTCCTGACGCGGCGGTGACTGCGCTGCACGGGCCTGGCCCGCCGTCCCTCCCCCTGATTTGCCTTCCCCCGTTCCTCCACCCTCCAGACTTGTGGAACGTCTGGGAGCCGTTCCGTGGGGAGGGGGTAGTGTCATGATCTGGGCTGTGGGGTTTCCCTCAGCCACCTGAGGTCGCTGTTTTCCCTTCCCTGCACAGCACTTCCTAAGTATTCACGTCTGTTTTGTCAATAACACTGATTCACTCACAGCTGTTCACCATTTGGACTTTTCTATAAGAACTCTCATTTCCCACTACTCTTTCTGGCTGCATTGTCTTCCGTATGGTTTGTTGTTGTCTCTGTTTGCTGTCTTCAGTGTTCCCGGACCTTGTTGCCTAGACCTTGTTTTCAGTTCTGTTTATTTAGTTTGTATTCAAGTTGTGTGTGCCGTGTTGGCCTTTTGCTTTGTTTGTTTATTGTGTTAATTAAACTTCCTTCTTACCTCACCTGCATTTGGACCCAGACCTCCTTGTACGTAACGCGACACTGGATTTGTCCTCATTCAACATTTTATTGCATTTTATTAATTTAGATTAATATATAGGATTAATGTAGACACAAAAGATTAAATGAACACTTAAAAGGTCTAAATTTTAATGCAAGACAATCTAATACATTAATACATTATTTTAGGTTAATTTAGAGTGTACAGTTTCTAAATAGAGATTTTGAAATAAAGTAGATTTAGTGAAAGTAGCATTAGTCCAGTATAAATGTGACTGTCAGAATAATCTACTGTCATTTGCTACACTTGTTTTTATTCTGTTTTCACTTCTGTCTTGTTTCACAGCAAACATGTCAGATTTACGTTTTTCGCTATTTACCTCAAAAGAAAGGAAATTAAACGTTACAACATGCCATAGGTGGGGTACATCGTAACATCTGAGGGCACTTTGTAACAGAACTATATAACAGCTTAAAACGTTATCTGATCGAATGAAAATATATATATATATTAACATGACAAACTATAATATTTTGTCATTAAAATAAAATTAACATTTTCGAATAAAATAATGGCGTTTTTTTTTCTAATGAAAAATAATCGAATTTTGGAGTTTGACAATGAACATATCACAACCATGCTTGGGGATAGCCCTGATCACAACACACAGCTCTACAGTAGTTGCACAATATTGAACAATGTGCACAAATAGATAATAGAAACAGATTTAGACATTCAGAAAAACAGTTCACTCCTCCACACACAACTCTCATAGAACACGAGACAAATAAACATCCTAAATGCTTTACATTTCTTGACATAATCATTTCTGAACATTAAACATCGACTTTCAGTCTTTATTCACCTGTTTCTCATGGTTTCCCATTAAAATCCATAAAAGTAAATGGCGTAAATTAATCGCTAATGTCAAAGAATAGCAGCATAATAATAGCGGGGCACTTTGTAAGGCACTGTTACAACGTTCCCCATCTGCGCGACTAGAATTTAAAACAGGTTAGTGGTTTGCAAAGCATTAATAAACTATCTAAACTGATAAATAACAGATTGAATATTAAAATAATAGCAGGTTTGTTTCGTTTTGAATGAATACTAAAAGCTGAGACGAAAAATTTTCTTCAGCCAGAAATTTACTTTTACTATTTAGTAAAATAAATATTTAGTGATATCTTCAAAAGACATTTTAATTTTTGGCACACTTTTTTCTCTGTATAGTGTTGCTATGTCAATTAGTAAATACCATAAATTTGGTTATGCTAGTACACGCATCATAATTACAAAATGAAACAATTTTATTGTGCGCTGTAATCCAGATCTTCAGAATCCATGTGATTGCGAGGAACAGACCAAGATTCAAGCCTTTATCCGGCGATCTTCATCTCCATCCCGAGCAGCGAGTCCAGCAGCAACAGCAATAAACCCGCGCTCAAGTGCATTTTACAAATTCAGCTACTTCAGGAAACAACAGGTTTTACGGCAGGAAAATCGATCGCTCATTGGTTCTCGCCAGCATTCATCACATTATGACATGCCGTGTTTCTGGCGAGATATGTGTTTAAATAAAATGAGTTGCGGTCTCTTTCATGGAGTAGATCAGGATAATAGTCTGGAAAATATTTTCAACAATTAACAAATTAGATTTAAAATTTTAATCTGCTCTGCACCTCAAACAAACCTACTGTATTCGGCCAGAGAGGACTGCGTCATTTAGATTACTTTTTGGTAAGACTGTTGACAGTTTTGCATTAAATAAATAATTTTGATTGCAATTTCTGTCTGTCATGTTTTCTTTAGTACTGTACAGAGAGAGTTATGGTTAACGTTAGGTTTAGAGGTAGGAGAGTGATTACTAATGACTATAAAAAAAAAATTATGCTATATTGTTAGCAAAAAATGTAGTCTCAGCCTTGGACATTACGCCCGGAATGTCGGCTAAAGGTCTGATGCATATGATATGGTACACTTAACTGGAAACACTTCAGGAATGTCGAAGTCGTCATTTGATTCGTTGAATTTGATCGGATTTCCGGTAGATGCCAGTGTCGCGTTTATTTTCGGTCCGCTGGGAAACAAAGCGCAGACTGATTTACTCTTGTGTTTTGATAAGAGGTGCTTATGCAGACACCATTGTTGTTAAACACTTTTGCAACGTTCGCGAACAAATTACTGACTTACTGCTTGTTTTCCCTCTTCTTATTTAACTTTCAATGCTGGTTATTTCAATGACTGACTGTTGCATGCCAGTCTGTTGTTGTGGGGACATTTCCTAGCACCGAAACGTGACGCTGAACGAAACGAACTGTGATTGGTTGTTTGACATGTCGGTCAAACGGCCTTATGGGCGGGCCTTGGCCAATGAAAGCTGCCATGAATTCCAGACCTTCAGCCGTCAGTCTGAAAGTCTGGCTACATGAGACTAGTACAAATGGATTTCCAGGGGTGTAAAATCTCAAATTTGAGTTATAATTTACTTTGATAATCCCAAAATAAAGACATTAAACTATATGCAAGAACCGAATTAACGCTTCTAAAAGCAATGCAGTTTAACCAAAGACTATGCACACAGATATCCATGCCCGTGCGCGTCTGTGTATTTAAAGGATAACTATTGCCAAAATGCAACCTGGGCTGTTTTTTTTTTACTGTAAACGAGACAAACTTATATCTAAAAGCATAATTACGACAAACGAGCCGTTTTTGAGATTGACCGTGGTTTCGTTTTATGGTCAGTGGCCGGTGAATGGGAGAACTAGGGGCATAGCTTTGAGCGCATCAAAATCGATATTTTTACAACACTAAGAAGACTCGACACACCATGAAACTTTGCTTGAAGTATCGTCTGTCTCTACACATGAACTCCAGCATTGAGAACATTGTTTGTGTACACAGAGTTTACTAAACAGAAAGTTTTTGAACAACTCACTTTCACTGTTTGAGTCTCCATCTTGCCAGTCAAGAAGTGTCGATCTCCTTTAACTGCAGCACGCACATCGTGCAGCCTTTCACGCAGAAGTGCATGCAGTTGAGGTGGGCTATGAAAAAAATTACGAAACCAGTGATCGAACGCGGCGTGGTACGCACCTGTACGCCGCACTTTTAGCACAGTGCCCTGCAATAAATGCCTTAAAAATGGAGAGAATCCTTATGTGAAGTATGATGAAGATGCTTAAATAAACATGTTCATAAAGCATTAATGTATACATTTTTACTGATGAATCCTCATAAAGATCAGGCGCTGAAGCCTCTATACCTCCCCCTTCAACATCACTGCTGATACAGAAGACTTTAGTTTGAGATCCTCACTGCCTTTGTTCTTCCTGTTCACAAACACTTTAAGACTTCTTCAGTGATTTTATTTACAGTCTCTAGGTATTTGTCGGTAATTCATTTAATTCAAAGTATTTAAAGTCAAAATATCTGTTGTTTGATAGTTTTGTCATCCATTTATGGCTCCATCTGATACTGTCAGTTACACGACTATTAAAACCTCAGCAAGTCACAAAATAATAAGCAAGTACTTTCCAAAAACATTGATTTAGTTTTACTTGGTTAAACAGAAATAGTTTTAACTGTATATGTGTCATTTTATGTACATGCAAATATAAATGTGGTGAATAAAGACGATGTATTTGACGATCTAGAGGAGAGAGAAAGACACAAATGCTGTTAACTGGTGAAAATGTTTAGTTGGTCTGGACTGATGAAGGAGAGACTCCATCCACAGAACAAAGACAATATACCATATCTGGACATTAACAACAGACACACACATCACTGAATAGAAAGTAGAATAGAATATGTGTAATAAAATATGAGATAACAAATGTTTTAAGTAACATGGACATTTCATATTGTAGACTTGTTTTATATCTTTGGCACATTTAAGTGCTGCACTTGACAATCACATTTAAACATTTGAATCATTATGGATGAGTTTAATACAAATATTATTAAACTGAAGAGCCAGACAGACTCATCTGAGCGTCTTCCTCCTGTTTCAGCTTTCAATAAAACAAAAGCATCATTTGCTTGAATACTAAATCAACATGAATCATTCAGTATCACATGTTTCTAACACACATGCTGCATTATTTGATTGTAAAGTCTGAGTCTCTTCACCTGTATGGATCACATTCACACATTTATCACACATTTCTTTCTCCTCATAGACACAGTAGTGAAGCTCTTCTGTGGATCCTCACCTGATGTTCACTGCTCCTTTCATCAGGATCCAACAACTAGGATAGACAGCAGTTATCATCTTTTGCCGAATTAAGTCTATGAGGGACTATTGACAATGAATCTTATACTCTGTAAAGTGAAACAGAAAAGAGAGAGAGCAAATCAGTGATCATGATCTTGCATAGATATTTCTAAAACAATATTTGTGTTTTAAATACATTTGAACATGATTTCCATTCATATGTTTGTCTGTTTGTGTGACTCCTGTTGAGACACTATAAAAGGAAACACACACTAATGAGTGAACGCCAAATATAATAAACCACAAGAACAAATACTAATGTGATTTTGCCTCAAAAAAAAAAAAAATCCTTTCAGTTCGGATTTTCTTTCAAGCTGTTTTTCCTCTAGTTTCAACATTTGCATTGGTCTCAGTAAATAAGTGAAAGTAAAGTAAGTGTAAAGTAATGTGACGTGTTGCTTGTCAAAGTAAAATCACACAAGAGACAGAGACATTGATCATGTGATGCTGGACGGCTGTGAGCTGAAGCTGGAATCTGTGCTGATTTTACCAGCGTTTTCTTCCAATCTGACCAAATCTTTTTCAAACTGGAATGATTCACTATTACTGATGGCATTAATAAAGCAGCTGTTGTTGGATAAAGCTCTGACAGTCTGCTTTTGTTCTCTTTCCTCCTTTGTGTTCAACATTTTGATCAACTTTACATTTCATTCTGACACAAACCCTTTGAAATAAAGCTTGAGGATCATTTGATCATCTCCTTTCACAAATATTTGAAAGTTAATATTTGTCCAAATATCAGAGGAAATTGAAGATCTCTTTAATATCACAAAGTGAAGTTTACTCACCTCAGTTTACAGTTTGAGTCTCGTAGCACATCAATGAGCCGCTGCTTTGAGTCTCCAATCATATTATAACTCAGATCAAGTTCTTTTAGAAACTGCAGTGCTTTTGTGTTTGTCAAAGACTGAGTTAAAGAAGAAACATCTGTAATGCCACAGTAATAAAGACTAGAAAAAGACAAACAGAGGAAGAGAAGATCATCTTACAAACAAATCATTAAGAAGAAGAATTTTTGCACAAATATAATGTGAACCCATGAACCCACTCATCATGAGATATTGAGTAGAAAGTGTTTTGGTTTAAACTGTTGAAGTGATTTTCATCATTTTGATTCTTGTATGTGAATGTTACTGACCTCAATCTCTCCAGTTTACAGTGTGAATCCTTCAGTACGTCACATAAGTGTTTCACTCCTGTGTTTGTGATTTGATTACAGCTCAGGTTCAGTTCTCTCAGGTGTGATGGGTTTGATTTCAGAGCTGAAGTCAGGATGAGACACTGTTTCTCTGTAATACTGCATCTGTCCAGACTGAAGACAGAAAGCGAAAGAAAAATGACTCAGATCTATGATGCATCATGAGCAGATGCTATATAGCCACTAATAAACCAGAAAAATCATGAAATCTTAATGATATGACAGGAGAATTTGAGGACACTAGTTACAATCCAAGTCTGGATTTGTCCTCATTCAACATTTTATTGCATTTTATTAATTTAGATTAATATATAGGATTAATGTAGACACAAAAGATTAAATGAACACTTAACCCTTGTGCATTGTTTCAATTTACAACCTTTCGTTATGTTTCGTGGCTGAAAACAGCCACTACTTTAAACTGCTGTAAAAATGTATCAGATAAATATTTTTTTCAAATTTTTTTGCATAAATCTATTAATCAACCTCAGTCCTGCTCAAAAATACTAAATGTTTTAAAAAAATTCAGGATTTTAACTCTTTAATTGTCAAATTTCTAAATGATGTCACTGATTTTGGAAAAAAACAAACACAAAATTACTAATTTTAAATATAAAAGGTAATTGTGGTCTCTAAATAGAGATTTTGAAATAAAGTAGATTTAGTGAAAGTAGCATTAGTCCAGTATAAATGTGACTGTCAGAATAATCTACTGTCATTTGTTACACTTGTTTTTATTCTGTTTTCACTTCTGTCTTGTTTCACAGCAAACATGTCAGATTTCAGCAAGTTTAATGCTCTTTCTAATACACATACAAACCCATGAACTAATAGTATTGCTGAATCTTTCTGATGATGGAGAAAAAGCAGAAGTTGTCTTAAAATAATCTAAACAGTAAACTTTAATCTCACTGTAACTGCTGTACAGTATAATGATACTAACTGTAGTTTCTCCAGCTTGAATTGTGGGTTCATCAGTAGATCACTGAGGTTTTTCACTCTAGAGTTTCCTAGTTTATTCCCTCTCAGGTCCAGTTCTCTCAGGTGTGATGGGTTTGATTTCAGAGCTGAAGTCAGGATGAGACACTGTTTCTCTGTAATACTGCATTCACACAGACTGAAGACAGAAAGAGAAAGAACAATGACTCAGATCTATGAAATAATCAACTTTCTAATGTGTTTTGCATCTTCTAGCAGACTTTTGCTGACCAATAAAAGGTGATATCTGTGTGCAGGTAACATGGAGAAAGACTACACATTGTTCATTTAAATATACTACAAACTACACAAAAGTTATAAAGGTATGCAAAGGTTAAAATCAGCTAAATTACCCATTAAAATGTGAGCTATATATCCAAGTTATGAAACTAAACTTTATAACATTAACTACATTAGTTAACATGAACTAATGATGAACAACTAGCATTTAATAACCTTGACGTAAGTTTCAACATTAACTAATATTTTTAAATTAAAAAGTTTTCTGTATATTAGTACAACACCGAACACTGACTAATTATATGAACTAACATGAACAGATTAATAAATACTGTCAAAATATATTTAATAGCTAATGTTAACTAATGACATTGTTACTGTCTACTATTGTCATAAATCACTTAAGTCTCACAGATCAATGTTCAAACATACTGTAGACTAAACTATTGCAAATCAAAAACAAAGACAGTTTGCTTATAAAAATAGTATACTTTGCACATGTGTTTATTTAATGAATAAACGTAATTCCTTAAATTGAAGAAATTCAAATAAGTTTTGAAAAGGCAGTTAATTTGCTTTAGTGCTGCACTGATCAGGACATTTGAGGCAGATACTAATCACTGGTCCTTAAAAATGCTCTTGTTCAGTTTTTACAATTTACAGTATATGCTGCACCAAAATTAGACAAAAAATTAGAGCTTGCTCTGAACACGTGTAATCCATCCAATGGGAAAGAGAGAGACTGTCACGGACGGGTGACGTCATCGACCAGGAACTATAAAAGCATGTGCAAACCAAACGGAGTCAGCTTCTGTAAAGCGAACGCTCGCAGGGATGCAGTAAGTATGGTATCGAGACTCAGCATCTCGTTCCCTCAGGGAACCAGGGTTACATACCTGGTAACCTGGGACGTTCCCCTCCGGGAACTCGAGCTGCGTGGAAACACTATGGGAATGAGATGCCCATGCCCCCAGACTTACAAATCCCTGCCTAGTGTGATGTCACGACTAGGGCAGAAGAGCAGATGAGCCAGGAGTGGCTCGGAGATCTAGGTTGTAGAACCGAATGAAGGTGAGGGGTGTGGACCATCCCGCAGCATTGCAAACATCCTGAATGGGGACCCACGCAGAAAGAGCTTTGGAGGCCGCGATCGAGGGAAAGGGGGAAAGGCGTACAGACACAGCCTTAGCCACGTCTGTACCATGGCATCCAGCCCCAGTGGATCTGGATGAGTCAGAGAGTACCAAAGGGGACATTGAGCATTCTGCTTCGTCTGGACCATACACTCTTTAAATCTGCTTCACCACCTCGGGGTGAAGCATCCATTCCCCAGGCCTCAACAGGACGTCTGCTCCCACATTTAGATGCCCAGGGACGTGATCTGCTCTCAGTGAGAGGAGTTTGCCCTGGGACCACATAAGGATTTGGTGAGCCAGCTTGTACAAGGGGCGCGAACGCAGACCTCCCTGGTGGTTGATGTAATAGACCACCGCTGTGCTGTCAGTGCGAACTAGCACATGGTGATCTCTGAGGTCTGGAAGAAAGTGTCTCAGAGCCTGAAACACGGCTAGCATCTCCAGGCATCTCCAGGCAGTTGATGTTCCATGTGAGATGGCGACCACTCCACAGACCGCGGGCTGGGCAGCCACTCATGACCGCCCCCCAACCAGTGAGCCATCTTTGGTACCATCCATCGCTAACATCACGCGGCGACAAGGAGCTCCAAGCACTGGATCCTGCTCAGATCGAGTCGATCCTCACTGCAGTCAGGAGAGTCAAAGAAGGCCAGTCACTCACTGTAAGACCGTTTCAGAAACTGCTGGGTCTCATGGCTGCTGCATCCAATGTGATACCTTTTGGACTGCTGTACATGAGGCCCAGCAGTTTCTGAAACTGTCTTACAGTGAGTGACCGGCCTTCTTTGACTCTCCTGACTGCAGTGAGGATCGACTCGATCCGAGCAGGTGACATTTGTGCCTGAATTGTGGTCGAATCCCACACCACACCTAGATAAATGGTCCTCTGTAATGGAGACAGCACACTTTTCTTGGCATTTAGTCTTAACCCCAATGTTCTCATATAGGCCAGAACGACATCTCGATGCCGAACTGCCAGCTGCTCTGAACGAGCCAAAATCAACCAATCATCGATGTAGTTGAGTATGCGGATGCCCTGGAGTCTCAGAGGAGCCAGAGCTGCAACCACACACTTTGTGAACGTACGGGGTGAGAGCCCTAGGCCGAACGGAAGAACCCGATGTTGGTACCTTTCACCCCTGAAAGCGAACCTCAGGAACTTCCTGTGAAGTGCAAAGATGGAGATAGAAGTAAGCGTCTTGTGACGAGTCGGCTGCCTCCCCCCTAATTTTCATCACCACCCCGTCCCTTATTCGCCGCCCTTCTCCAGGCTCCCGACGGAAGTGGGTGTGTAGGGGAGAGGAGGGGCGAGTAATCGGCTCGGGCTGGCGGCGTGTGATGAGGACATGTGAAGGAAATGAAGCCTCATCACCGCCGCTGTTTAAATCCCGAGCGCGCCTCTCCTCAGGAGACCGGTCTCTCCCCCGTGCATGCACGCTGGTGTCCTCGCGGGTCCAGGAAGGGGTGAAGAGGGAATCCCGCGCCGCCAAGAGGACGAGCCGCCGGACCCGCCGTCCGGTTGAAGACCGCACCAGAGACGGCCGACGGGCCAGGATGCCGGGCTGTATTCCCCGCTGGAAGCTCCGGACAGCTCGAGAGGGACGAAGCCGCCAGAGATGCCGCCGCCCCTAGCACCCCGGTCCAGCGCGGGGAGCGCGTGCGGCCGCCGGACTCCGCCCCTTACCTGGACCCTTCCCCATCGGACACTCCCCATCCTTCACGAAACCCCAGCACTCGAGGACACCAGATCCCCCTTTTATTTTGGACACTTTATTTCCCTTTTGGACACTTTTCTTTCATTTTTCTGTTTAATAAAAGCCTCTCCGAGGCCTGACGCCACACCCACTGTATCTGTCGTATGCTCCTCCCGCCACAGTCTATTAGATCTATCGTGACAAACCAGTCCTCGGACCTGATCTGTGACACGACCTGCTTGACAGTGAACATCTTGAACTCCAGCCATCTAACTGAATGGTTCAGAAGATGCAGATCTAAAATGGGACGAAGGCACCCATTCTTCTTTGGAACAATGAAGTACCGGATGTAGAACCCGGACTCTCTGTCCTGAGGAGTGATCACCTCGATGGCCTCCTTCCTCAGAAGAGATTTTACTTCTTGCTCCATGATTAGAACCTGCTCGGGGCCCACCACGGTGGGAAAGACCCTGTTGAAGGGCGGCGGCGGGGCACCAAACTGGATGTAATAACCCTTTTCTACAGTACGCAAGACTCGTATACACGTTTGGCAGTAGTTTCCATGCTGCCAAATAGTCTACTAAGGTAACCAGCCTCTGGAGACTGGCTTTTGATGATGCTTTAACTGCTAGTTCGGTGTCCTGTAATGGCGTACCGGCAGGAACCAGCCGAACTAACTGCTCTAGGGACCCCCGTGGGGATGGTGGCGACTGATCTCCCAAAAAACTGATTTTTTTTTAAATGTTTAATGAGGAATCAACATATGATAGATAGACAGTGCAGCACTAAATGTTCACAGAATTCTCATCCGGTGCGCAAAATGATGTCCCTAATTAAAAACTTTGTGCCATTTTTCATTGCCTGTTTAATTGTAATACTTAACATTATAGTGGCTTTTAGTGATGCTGAGAAAAAAACTGCTCTGACAAATATTGAAATATTATCAACTACAATAACAGTACTATTAAAAGTAATGTAACATTTGAACTAAAGCAGCAATACTCACATCAGTGTGTTGAGTTGACAGTGTTTATCCTCCAGTAGAGCAGAGATCTGATTCACTCGTGTGTCTCCTAGTTTATGTTTACTCAGATTCAGCTCTTTCAGGAGTAACGGGTTTTTACCCACAATGCCAGTCACATACTGACAGCCTTCATCTGCAGCAGGACCCAAAACCCTGCAGAAGAGAAGATGAAGCAAGTAAGATCAATTTAGTTCTGATTTAAAGGTCCATTGCATTAAAAAACCAATATAGAAAAAAAAAAACTTTATTATTCTGAAACGAGATCTAGTAATTGCAAAACGTTTCTTTAAACATTTAAATACATAAATATTCAAAAACAAAGTCTAATAGTCACAGTTATTGGAAAGAAACTAGAGGGACACTCAGTCCTAAAGCCATCTCAGGAGAACAGAAAACGTCCCACAGAGCAGAAGAGCAAAACCTCACTAGATCATGATTTTCAGTTTACAAATACAGAGTGTGCAATTAAAAGCCTCAAGATCTTTCAGAAGGAGTGAGAAACATCTGCACAGAGAAAACTGGCTTGTGAAACTGAATGTTTTTGCACCAAGGGTCTGTGAGTAGCGCATTTTTAATTCTCTGTATGTATGTGCTGTACATGTGGCAGAATTGACAATAAAGCAGACTTTGACTTTTATTCATCAGTTCAACAAAACTCACAGCATCTGATATGATCATTCCGATGCAACACATTGTCCAGATTATTGTATAGCTAAAAAAAATAATAATAAATTACCCATTTATTTCTGTAACATTATTTGATCAGGTCTCACCTTAGTGTCTTGAGTTGACAGTTTGGATCCTGTAGTAAATCATTGAGACTTTAGAAAGTCTAAAACTGAAGGAAGTTTTTGTCCGAGGGGTACATTTGGGGCAGGGATAGGCAAGTTTGGCCCTAGAGAGCCTCTGTCCTGCAGAGTTTAGCTCCAACCCTGAAAAAACTGCCTGTACCTCTCTAGTGATCTTGAAGACAATGATTCGCTTTGTTCAAGTATGTTTGACTAGTGTTAGAGCTAAACTCTGCATGACAGCGGCTTTGTAGGATGGGACTTGCTACCCCTGGTTTAGGGGTAGGGTTGGGGTACAGGAATAGAAGATACAGTTTTTTTTTTGTACAGTATAAAAAACATTACATCTATGGAATATCCCTATAATGATATTCCTCGCTGACTCAGAATTTATCCTGAATTATGTTGTTACATTAAATTGTCATTAGAAATATGAATGATATCTGGTACATTTACATTGGTTCTGTTCTGTTTACCTTAAAGTGTTTTTTACTGTTCTCCCTAATCGTATCTATGCTAGGCTGCAAGAAAGGGCAGGGAGTTTTGCTGAGAACAGAACCATACTGCCAATCCAAACTGTATGCCAAATGATTTTGTCAATCATGTTTGATGACAGTGGCCCTGACAGAAATAGTTAGTTTTATCTGTTGAACATATAGTATATAACTTCATTGAATTTGAAATAAAATTTTGTTTTGTTTTTATTAGTTTTGTTAACAATTTTCTTTTAGTTTCATTTTTATTTTGTGAACACATTTCTATTTAGGTTTAGTATAGTTTAGTTTCAGTTTTAGTTTTGTAGAGATCAAATAGAGATGACGATTTCCCTGCAGTTCTAAACTAAGCAAAATAACGTGAGACAAAATATTAAATGCTGCAGTCTATTTAAGTGTTTCATTTATTTGATTCAATTATTAAAACTTTTAATACAAAATGTGTATTTAAAATATAATGTATTTATTACACCAATTTTTAATATTAAATTTATGAAAAAGTGGTTTGAATGAATCATAAACATGACTCATAAAAAACATTAATGGATGAATCTGGGTTTTTGAATGAATCTTTCACTCGTTCCCACCTAGAGACGAAACAATGCAATCGACACAAACGTTACTTTAAAAAGATGACATGCTCTATTTTGATCTCTACCAAAGGCATCAATGTTTATATCCAAACTATGACCTTTAATCCCAGTATTGCTGTGATAATATTAATGACTGGGTATTTGAAAAGACTGTTTGTGAAGCCGTTTCTTACCCAAACATGATGACTGCTCTCTCTGATTTGAATGTTCTGGTGAGACTTTATCAAAGGTTTAATAGACATGGGGAGTCGTCATTTAGAAATGAGATCGCGTAGGTGTTTGAATCTTGATCTTTTAATGATTAATCAGCTATAGTATATTGGTTTGATTACTTGTGTTACATGAGAAAATAAATAATTTTGCCTAACTGATGCAGTAGTCTAGATTTAATGCGTGTGCAGTTCAGGTCGCATTCTTTATTATTTTTCCACCATGGGGTGAGAACTTAATTACGATTATTTTATTTCTTTGATAATTATTTTATTTCAGTTAGTTTTTCAATAAATGATGCTAGTTTTGCTTTTATATTTATTTTGACGGTTTTTTGACTAATTTATTTAGACTTTTTTTTGTTTTTGATCAATTGTTTTTTTCTTAGTTTTAGTTTTCGTATATAATAAATAAATAACCTTGCTTTGATCATCAGTACAACAAAACCCACAGCATCTGTTTTGATCATTCTGATGCAACAAATTGTCCTTGGTATAGATAAACATTTTTATAAATGACCCATTTCTGTAACATTATTTGATCAGGTCTGACCTCAGTGTCTTGAGTTGACAGTTTGGATCCTGTAGTAAATGATTGAGCTCCTTCACTCCTGATTGTCCAGGATCATTTCCTGTGAGATCCAGCTCTATCAGGTGTGAAGGGTTTGATCTCAGAGCTGAAGCCAGAGCTTTATAACCTTCTTCAGTGATACTGCAGTTTGAAAGCCTAGAACCAGAATGAAAATGTCACTATCAGATGATTAATCAGTTCTTCTAGAAATTACCTAAAATCCCTAAACAGAATTATATTTTATTCCTTATTTAAATTAACTAAAACTTAAACAAATGAATACTGAATTAAATTAAATTGTTAGATATCAGTTCACTTTAGCATCTCCAGCTTAGTCACTTTCAAGCTTTAATCTTCTGATGCTCCTCATTTCTGAGGTACACTTGTGGTCTTCATGATCAAAAGTGACTGAACACCTGAATTTTTTTTTAAGTAAAACCAATGTAATATATTTTTGTTCTGTATAGTATTGTGCAAAAGTCTTTTGCCACGATTATTTTCACCAGATAAAAATGGTTTAAAGTCAGTTATTTCTATCTTTTGCTGTAGTGTAGGAAATATCAGTTTACATTCATGTTGCCATTAATTGTAATAATCCAGTGAGATGTTTGTTTGCACAAGGAGTCTGACAACAGCCAGTGCTCCACACAGAGATCTGATCTCATCATCATCAGTCCGTCTGGAATGACATGAAGAAACAGAACAAACTGAGACAGACTAAAGGCCTTTTCACACTAAACGCAAACATTTGGCTCAATGAATTGAAACAATAGATCCCTATGGGGCTATTCACACCAGACAAGATCATTCACAAGGATTTTTTCCACACTCTAAAATGTTATTACAAGAACTCTGTGAGGGTTTAAATGCGTTTTAAGCCAAAAAAAAAAAAAAAAAAAAAAAAACACATTAATAATCACATACATTTTCCAATATAGCTTGATGCTAATTGTACATCTATTATAATTTAAGATGTATTATTGTAAGCATTATAGATAGTTTGTGTTTCTAGTGTGGAAGCAAACTTTATTTATCTCAGTTTAATGCTGTATATTGAGCAGCAGATGATGTTAAATCCATATAACAGATACATATCTGAGGAAAAATGCATTGCATTAGCAGAAGGTGATCAAATCATAAGCACCGCTCGTTGGCAAATTGTCTCGCTTTTTTGCATCACGCTCAGTGTGAAACGGCCGTAAATCCAGAAGAACTGTGGCAACATCTCCAAGATGCTTCAAGAGAGGCTTGATATTTTTAGATATAATTGCTTACTTTTATTAGGTTATGGATTTGGATATATATTCAGACATTCTCAAACAATACTTTTTGTCAAGTTTTAAATATGTTATGAAGAACTATTCAAAAAAGATACAGAGACTGCTGGGAAGATATAGACAGGGATATAGACAGAAATTAAACTGTAAAGTTTGGTGTGTGTAAGTGCTACTGAAGTGGAGATTTACGGCTCAGTGTAAACAAAAAACTTATTTAGACAAAACAACCTTTAAAAGTATGTATTGTAATTGAAAGCTACAAAATAACCACTTTAACATGTTTTTTGGATGTTTTCATTCCACTAGTCTGAAAAAACACTTTTAACACTAGACTGTTTAAGAGTGCGAATGTTTATAGCATGTCTATGCATATATTCACTGACATGAAGAATTACGGGCTTAATACCTAATACTTAATTTGATAAACAAAAAATAAATAAATACAGAACACAGAACTTCTGAGGGAAAAAAATCATAAGGCTATTGTAAGAATACATCAAACTTATTTTTATGCTTTCAAATAATTAGAAATGCTAAACCAAAGAATTTGGTAACAATAAAACATAAGGTTGGAAAAAAATAAAACATTCCATAGGGCCCTTAAACATACAACTATTAACTTTTAATAAATTGTGCTTAAATTGTTTAAGCTTCATGATTATAATTAAAGATTTTAATTCAATAAAATCATGATTAGCATTTAGACAATATGAAACTACAGATGTGATCTTTTACGAATAACAGATTTACGTCATAATACATAAAAATGTACAATAAAATGCATACATACGTATGCATACGTTATACGTTATACATACTTTGAACATTACCAAATGCATTTTGTAAACTGTATATCACAACATATTGGTGTAGGACAGTGTCATTGACAAACCAAATTAGAAAAAGAACACCATGGCAGGTGTAAATATAAAAGTATCTCGATGCACAACATACAGACTTGTTCATTATCTAAGTCTATTGGTCTATTGTCACACAACTTACCTCAGTATCTCCAATTGACACTTCATATTTTCCAATCCAATGCAGAGCATTTTTAATCCTGAATCCTGCAGATTATTATTGCTCATGTTCAGCTCTTTCAGACTGGTCTCTGATCCAAGAACTGTAGCCAGAGCTGAACAGCTTTTGTCTGTTAAACCACAATCATTTAGCCTTTGATGGAAATAATATGACAGAATAATTAGATTGAATACATTTGCTAAATGCAAACATTAAATATATGAGTTAATCTGTAGTTTTAATTACAATAAATTATACATCCAAAAGTGCAAGTTTAATGATTTTAAAGAAAGCATAACTGAGTGAATTCTGATTAAACACCCTAACCATTGCGATCATGTGCTCAACATTGGCTCTAAAACATGACATAAAAACAATGCTCTTTACAGAGTGCTTACAGAAATATGCACAGGAATGTTTGAAAGCAGCTGTCTATCAGTGGGTACCACACTGACCCAGTATTTGGTACTACTAGTACTGCAGAAAGGCTGGAATTATACATTAAAATAAACCACAATCACTAGTTAGCTGGTTATCTGTTGACATTTACTGCACACATTTGAGTGGACATTTGATGAACTAATCATCATCCTTCAAAATACTTTTCTCATATGTCAAACCTCAGCATCCCTGAGCAAAACACGTTCTGCAACTAACAATAATTAGTTTCAGGGAGAACAAAACTCTTCATTCTCAGCTTAAGAAAAACACAATAATTTTTTTTTTAATTTACCAGAACAACAAGATTTTCCATGACATTTTATATTTCTCTATTTTCCCACGCATTTTCCAGGACCAAAAAAAAAAAAAAAAAAATCAAGAATAATTTTTCCAGGTTTTTCAGGATGCATGGGAACCCTAAACAAAATGTATTTGTCAGATGAAAGCAAAAAATATTAACTTACAGAGCTCTTTTGGAGGTTTTGATGACTGCCAATAATCGAATGAGACACTCGTCTGATTTCTTGAATTTCTGAAGCTCAAACTCCTCCAGCTCCTCCTCTGATGTCAACAACACAAAGGCCAAAGCAGACCACTGGGCAGGTGAAAGATCAGCAGATGAGAGACTTCCTTTGCTAAGGTGGGTCTGAATGTCTTTCACCAGAGTTTGGTCGTTCAGTTCATTCAGACAGTAGAACAGATTGATGGATCTCTCTGGAGACAGATTAGCTTCTAATTTCTGCTTGATGTACTGAACTATTTCCTTTTTGATCTGGTCATTTCCATTTTGCTGTGTTAACAGACCCTGTAAGACTCGCTGATTGGACTGGAGAGATAAACCAAGGAGGAAACGAAGAAAAAGATCCAGATGTCCATTATCACTCTCTAGTGTCTTGTCCACTGCAGTCTTGAGCAAATCAATCATGGTTTCATTTTTGTTTTCCTGTTCTGTAGACTCATGAACAAATATATTTCTCTTCTTTATGTCTAGAAACAGATGTGCATAAAGAGCTGCAATAAACTCTTGAATGCTCAAGTGAACAAAGCAGTACATGGTACCAAGAACAATCCCAGTTTCCTCCTTAAAGATCTGGGTACACATGCCTGAATACACTGATGCCTTATAGACGTCAATTCCACAGGCTTCCAGATCTGTGTCATAGAAGATCACATTGTGTCTTTCCAGCTGATGAAATGCCAGTTTCCCCAGTGAAAAGATGGCCATTTTATCCCAGGAAACATCTGGTGTATATTCTCCATCATACTTTCGTCTGCTCTGCTGGATCTGAAATCTGAGAAAGTGTGTGTACATTTGTGTCAGAGTCTTGGGAGTGTCTTCAGTATTTGACTCCTGCAGTGTTTTGGAGACATCATCAGCCTGATTGTTTTTCATAACATTATTTATTTTCGCCTCTAAAATGTTCTGAAGAACAGTGGCTGAAATCCAGCAGAAGACTGGGATGTGGCACATGATAAAGAGACTCTTTGATTGTTTAACATGATCGATGATTTCTTTGGCCAGATTCTCATCCGTGATTCTTTTTCTGAAGTACTCCTCCTTTTGTGCATCATTGAATCCTCGTATCTCTGTCAGCCGGTCGATACAGTCAGGAGGAATCTTACTGGCAGCTGCTGGTCTGGTGGTGATCCAGATGAGAGCAGAAGGAAGCAGATTTCCCTTGATGAGGTTTGTCAGAAGAACATCCAGAGAGACTGGTGAAGATATATCAGACCACGTCTCATTACCATCAAAGTTCAGAGGAAGACGACATTCGTCCAAACCATCAAGGACTAACACAATTTTGAAATTATTCCTCCTTTCAAGGTTCAGTCCTTTTATCTCTGGGAAAAACTGAGTTATAAGGTCCATCAAACTTAGTTCTTCTTTCTCCTTTAAGTTCATCTCTCTGAATGGAAGAGGAAATATGAAGCTAACATCTTGATTTTCTTTTCCTTCGGCCCAATCCAGAACAAACTTTTGCACAGAGACTGATTTTCCGATGCCAGCAACTCCTTTTGTCAGTACAGTTCTGATCTGCTTTTCTTGTTCAGGTGCTTCAAACAAATTTGTGCATTCAACCTGTATTTCTTGTGATTCATGACGTCTGGAAGCAACTTCAATCTGTCTTACCTCATGTTCAGTATTGACCTGTTCACTACAACCCTGAGTGATATAGAGATCTGTGTAGATGTTATTCAGAAGAGTAGAGTCACCTTGCTTTGCAATTCCTTCAAACACACACTGATATTTCTTCTTTAAACTACACTTTAGCTGATGAATGAAGAGCAGCTCATCTAAACAGAAACAAAAACAGAATATTTAATCTTATTTTCTCTCCTATATTCACAGGTGACGGGTCTGACAAATTGTCAAGACTCTCTTACCTTCTAGAGTATTAGCAGCTTCATTTTGCTTCATCTCTCTCAGGAAGTAGAGCGTGAGATCAAGAGCTGCTTCTTTCATACTGCATTTGTTCTCATTAAAATCATTCACAAAGTATTGCAAGTCCTCTTTTTGTATTACTTTCTTGAACTTGTCCAGTTCTTTTTTCAGAAATTTGATTATTTTGCTCTCTAGATCCTACAAACAAAAGAACAAAACTGAACCAAATCCACATCCATATTTGGTCCAAATTATACAATCAGTAATTAATATTTGTAAAACATTGTCCAGTAACCAATTTGTTTGCTTATAAATAAACATTTATGAAAATATTTTCCTACCTGGAAGATTCCAGAGAGTTTGTCTGTGAAATTCTTGTGGTTCCTGTTAATCTGGACGTCTGAATCTAATGTCTCACATTGCAGCCTGTTAAAATTGTGAATAAAATGAAATGCAGTTAAAGCAAAATATTAGAGAAATCTCTTGCTTTATCACTATATTTAATCAAACACAAAATGCAATCATAAGCTGTTAATTCTGTTAAAGACAAGGTTCTATTGAAGAATAATTTAGGTAAAAACTAGATCTCTTATTGCAATATTTTTTTTTGTCTTATAAAAGATAGAACTGATGATGCAAAGAACAGGACAAAAACAGTATCACAGCAGTTTAATGCTGAAAATAGTAATTCAGTAGATGGAAGGACCTATTCATGTTTCCATCATGCATTTATGTATCTTTGTTGCTGCTTGTGTAATTGTATTACTGGAAAGAAGCTCCAGACCAACTTCAATAAAAATGTAAGTAGATATTATTATCTGTTTATTGTTTTATTTAGTTAATTTCTATCACAAATATCCCAGTGGAGAAATTAGCTAGAGCCATACAATACAAAACACATTAAATACCTTTCAGTAGCTGATGGTGTTTCCTCACTGAACAGCGGTGGTAGACCTTCCTTTGACCAGTCACTCTTCACAGACACAGAGCTGAACACATGAGAGCCTGATCTTACACTAAAGACACAAAGATGAAGCTTTTTTTAATTTATTTAATACAATCAATTTCACAAATTCGAAAAAGAAAGTGCAATATATACCTAAAAAAAAGTACAAGTCTCCTTCCATCACAGTACAGAAAATGTCAGTGTCCAAACTCTCTTCTGTAACAGCAGCAGCATCCTCATGTAACACACGAATTTGATTTCTACTCTGTCTGCATCTAATGTTGTGCCACTGGAGCATTCACCTACATTCACCTCAGTCTCAATAGTCTCACTTCTCCCATCTTCCTCATTTATATCTTCCCTAACAATAGAGGCACTGACCCCAGCTTCAACACCCATCCTTTCATTATTTACAGTTTCAGCATCATTAACTTTCTCAGCACATACACTTCTAATGTGGTCCTCCCATTATATCAGAGGAAACAAAAACCAACTAATCAAACTCAAACTCATCTACATTATACTTCAAGAACACTTAAACCTGTCATCTAAAACAAACCACAGTGATTTACAGTCAAGCAGGATCTTTTTCATTTGGGACACTACTTTACCATGTTTCGAAGATCAACAAGCAAGAGTTCATCTTTAATGAACAGGGCAATGTTGGACAAAATAACTTTTTTTTTGCTGGTTAAAGCAGCAGCATTATGGGAGTGAAGGTATCCTGTATAACAATGGCATTCTGTACAAGACTATTTACTTTTTCAATACTGGCAAGGAAAATAACAAGAGTGCTGTTGATAATATGCTGACGAAACCAACAACCTCTCCAACAGCCAAAACACACTGTTCCCCTGAAACATCATTTATTTACATTATGTACTGTATCTACGTGAAAAATGGTCCAAACTCACACGATCTGAAGACAAATGCTGGATAGCGGCGATCTACTTTCCCAACACAAACTCTCTCTAATCTGCAGTGCTGGCCCATTCAACAGACGCTCGCCTAGGGCCCTGTCTTCAGCTACAGTCATAGCCTTTGTCTATATTAGGGATTTCCTATAACGTCATATTTGTATATTCATGAAATTAGTATCTGCACTTCAGTCAAGGCATTTCTGGATCAGTGTTTTTTGTTAGATCAAATAAATCACTTTGAACTTTGAAACTCTGAAGATCTTACACAAACAGATACATTACACACTAAAGGAAAATGAAAACATTAAAAAGCATCATATGACCCCTTTAAATTAAGTGTGCAGTCATTTTTTAAATGTCTGAATATACTGTACATGTATGACCTAAAAATAAAACCAAGTATCTACATAACCAGTGCTGGAGAGCGACTGTAAACTGGTTTAAGATTGTAAATTATGATTCTCATTTTCAGTTCTCAAATATTTTTCATCTATTGGCAATTTTTAAATATTTTTATGTTATTTTTTAATTTGGAAGCTATAAAGCTCTGTAGTTCTGCAAAGCATTTGTAAATATAAAACAAGGTTTGTTAAGGTTTTATTAAAGCAAACATGTGAAAGTCCATCAGTGTTTAAAACGATTGTGTGAAAACAGACTCAGTCTTACCTCTGTTTGTGTGAGAGACTCATCTCAGACGGAGAGTCCTTTCCTCGCTCCTCTGACATACTGCAGATAAACTGCCAGAGATCAGCACTGGGTTGAGAAAACTATCTGCTGTTCAGTTTGACCTGGAGATGATGATCCTTAATGAGATCAAGAAATATCTGGAGTTAGCAGCAACACAAAACACTAGATCAAATAAAGTCAGTTATGAACAAATGCATTGCCATGTAGAATAACCACATTCAGAAACACATTGGTTTCCAATAACCCCTTTTGGAAAACTTACTTGCAGTCTTGTCCACTAAGAAGAGCATTTATAAGTATTTGAAACGATCATTTTCTGTCCTTTAGGCCTGTAGTTTGTCAGCAATAATTCTCATATCTCTCAGACAGAGTGGATTAAATACAAAAACAATGTCCGCGAGTGTTAAAATTAGTAGAGTCTGCGCTAAAGTTGTATCTATAAAATGTTTTCTAGGACATAGAATGGATCAAATCCAATGAGCAACGCTTTGTTTTGCTATCGTGTTTTCCGCAGTTACTTTCGTTTTCGTCTTCTTCGTGGGTTTTTCTGGAGGGTTTGAACGAGCTGAACAGTTACTGCCACCTGCTGAACTGGAGCCTGATATTCACCTAATAAATTAAACACTGCTTTATTATTGTCCTTGTTCTGAACTGTTATCTGTGATGTTGATTGCAAATAAAAAGAGGAAAAAGTAAAGAAAAGGCTAGTAATGCACAAATTCAGAAATAAATGTGTTAGCAGCAAATAACATGGTTTGTCAGACTATAATGAAGTGCTGTTGAGAGGTTTATGAAGTAGTTTGTCTCAGCTGACAGCCATGAAATGAGTTTTAAGTGTCAGTTTACAGCTGATCTGAAGACATCAGCACAATGAATGAGTGAAAACAGGAACTATATATGAAATTAAATTCAAAGAAAACTGAAATAGTAACTGATGCGTAAAATGATTGATTCTGAGTCAGACGGGTGGAGTCAAAATAATTATAGAATTTATTCAATAATCTTCAAATGAAATGCACATATTTCAGAAGTGCAATATAGAAAACAATCCAAACAATAATCATAACTGAATGATTAATTCAATGAGCAGTCCATACATCCATTAATTGGAATGTATATATTAAATGAATAAGCCAATTAAAATCTGTTTAAAAGTAGTATACTTCTTTAAGGAAGATATACATCAATAAAGATTGTTAAGAAAATTAAATTTAGCCAAATAGCAAATAATACAAGAATAAAATATTAAATCTGAGAAAGATAAGTCTAACAGAAAAGTAGACCGTTTCAGGTGCACCCAGAAGAAAGTTGAGAGCGGAGCAAAGGTTGAGAAGGTTGAAGTCTCCGATCTGTCCAGAATAAAATTGCAAGACTTTTTATACCCTAAAACCAGACAACTCAGGAAGTCTGAAGATCAAAGTCAGTTGAAAATACATCAATACATCAACTTGTGAATAAACTTGTGATTAGTAATTATAAACTCAGTTGAGTGGACGGGCAGTTTTATTTCTCCTTTTTTAGATTTATATCTTGAGACATTGAGATATGTTAATGTTAATCTAATTGTCCATCTTAACTGTCTTCATTACGCACCAAGAATAACTATTTTGCGGAACTGTGCTTCGGACATCACACACATACATAGATGAAGATGGAAAAATACAGATGAAACATACTTCTAGGGATGAATAAAGCTTTCAGCACTATATTGAGTAGCTTAATCAATAAGACATAACCAAACTTCTAATATTTCAAGATGATTATTAATATGTGTTATTATTTCTATATTTTGATTAAGAACGCAATACTCATGTCTCAGCTTGTGTTCAAAAGTGTTATCAGTTTGCTAACTTTAAAAAGGCAAGTACTTCTTGTTCTTGTTCTAAGAATTGGTCTCTGTCTGAGGTCATGATAGATAGATATGATATGAAAATAACATAGCTACATAGCAACAGCACATAGTCTAATGCCATGTCTCAAAAGGTCAGTCAGGGCAAAACTGTTAGAGCATTGAATCCATATTCTAAAAAGATTAATAATGATATAAATATAATAATTCATAAGACATATTAATAATACAGTTAATAATGCATAATCCTACATATGAATATGCAAATTCTTGTTAATTTCATAAAGTCGACACATCAGTAACTAATTTGGAAAAAGATGATAAATGCTGTTTATCATAGTTTGAGATCATCACAAAAGGAGCAGTAATATTTGCATTAAATTAATCCGTAATTATTCAAATGTTTATAATCATAAACCTACACCTTAATGTATCAAAATATATAAAACAAGTCTACAATGTGGAGCATGACAGCAGCTAAAAATAAAGTAGAAAAACATATTTCATTATTACATGATCTCAAACATTATTCTATTCTACTTTCTATTCAGTGATGTGTGTGTCTGTTGTTAATGTCCAGATATCCAGTATATTGTCTTTGTTCTGTGGATGGAGTCTCTCCTTCATCAGTCCAGACCAACTAAACATTTTCACCAGTTAACAGCATTTGTGTCTTTCTCTCTCCTCTAGATCCTCAAATACATCGTCTTTATTCACCACATTTATATTTGCATGTAAATACAATCATACATATACAGTTAAAATTATTTTTTAGTTTGTTTTGAAAAGTTCATCTGTCTGTTTTAAGTATTATTAAATCTACATAAGCAGTTTCTCTCTCTTAAATAAAGGCTAACTTGTAGAAGAAACATCTGTAATGCCACAGTCATAAAGACTAGAAAGAGACAAACAGAGGAAGAGAAGATCATCTTACAAACAAATCATTAAGGAGAAGAATTTGACACAAATATAATGTGAACTCAGACTCAAATCTTCAAGCAGTTCAGCAGATTTAATGCTTGCTGTAAAAAAGACATACAAACTGTTAATTGTTTAAATGAAGAGGTAAAATAAAGTATAAATGGCAAAATCAGTTTTCCTTTTTCCTTCTTGCTGTCAACAAAGTTTTTCTAATATGAACTGATTGATTTTACATGAATTTGAAATGAAGTTCACAATGTTATCAACCCTCTACTCAGACTTTTATCTTTTGTAACTTGATTCAACATCAGCATTGAAGTGCTATTTATGGCAATACAATAAATCCACATAATAGCAGTGATCTCCCACATATTAGTTATTCTAGGTTTCAGTCGTTGTTGTTAGTAGCATTGGCTGCTCATAGACAAGAAATGAACAGTTTTATATCATTGTGCTTTTAAACTTTATTTATTTATTGAACCGCTGTAATGAAACCACACTTACAAAGATATTTAGTCAATATCCAGTGGATTTTTATTAAAATGAAACTTTCCATTGGTGGACAAGGTCAAGGTTAGCAGTTTAATATTAACTTAACAGGTTCCAACAGGTTAAAATCAGTGTTCATTTTGACAGCAAATTATGATTTAGTCTTAGTCATAGTCTTTTGACTAAAATGTCATTTAGTTTGAGTCATATTTTAGTCATCTGGATTGTTTTAGTTTTAGTCTACAGTAGATTGAGTGGGTTTAGTTACAGTTAGATTTCTCTAAAATGACCAAACTCATTGTATAGGTTTGATAATACGGTTTTATCATGATAGACACAGATTTAACTGCTGTGACACACAACATGTCTTTATATTCAAATTAAATGAATCCACTTCTCATAAAGAAACAAGAACATGGTCTTCTTTTCAATCAAATACCAATGGTTATTCAGGCTAATTATGCATTCTTTATAACAACGTGTTTACCACTTTCTTCTTTCCTTCAAGCAGAAAGAATACATTTATTCATATAGATACATTTAGACTCCTCTTTACTCGGGCTACTAAAGTGATCCAGTCAAGAGCAGTAGGTGATTTTCTGTCTTTCTGTTGTTGCTCGATTAACATCAATGCCACAGACAATAGCAAAAAAAAAAAATCAGCTGCTGTCCCTTTCCCAGATAGCAAGGAGACATTGATTCAATGTTGAAATCCCATCAGAATCATCATTTTGGTTGAGGTTGAAAAATCAGTGCTAAATAATATTGGATCAATGTTGATAATTCAATGCTTTTCTGTGTTGAAATAAAGAATATTGACTCAATGTTGATTTTTGGTCAGCATTTCACTAGTGGAACTTAGACTGTCAATCCCTCATTCAACACTTAAATATGGCACATTTTCCTGAAATGTATTGAGCACTTGCTCATCAAACCATAAATTCTGTTCATTTTGTGAACTCAGCACCAATAAATAAACTAATAAAACTGTTTGCAGAGTGTGTAGATGAACACAGAGCCATTAGATAGAACTCAGATAAACCAGCAGGATATTATTAGCAGCAGTAACAGTAGTAGTACTTGCATTTAATCATTAATTACTAAAAACATAGCTACTACTACTATTACTGCTGCTAATAATGTGTTCATTAGCTAGCTGTGTTTGGCTATAGCTAGAGGAGCACATTCAGCCAGAGACTGATAATGAAGAAATGCTCCAATCAATGCCTTTACAATTATTGTGGTCATCCAGGTATATATATATTTTATTATATTAAATTAAACATTTTTATTTTTTTAAAGCAAAATACTTTCAAATTAGAATTAAACATTTAAATTACAACTATTTATATTATTTATGATTTATATTAAAATTGTGAGATTTAAATCATATAGAGTTTGCATACATTTAATGAACTACCTAAGAATACAGGTTAATAGAGAGAACTCAGAGGTTTATTCATGTGCCACAATCCAATCCATTAGGTGTCAAACTGTTTTATTAGAGGTAAGTAATAAAAGGTCACTAAAAATGGACATAAAATATAACACTTGGAAATAATAATAAAATAATCCGGCTAATTTACTTCCGTTACAGAGAGTTCCCTTTATTTGACGACAGTTGACAGAGAAAGGAAGTAAGTTAACGTTACATGGACTTTATTTCATTTCGCCTGTATTTCATCTTCAACTTGTGTGTTTTTATCTGGACAAGTTGAAACATTTTAAATTAAAACATTTAATCATTGATGCCACAGGACTGAATTGTGATGGAGCATCACTTAACCATTTCTCCTGTCATTCTCCTTCTCTGTCCTGCTTTCAGAACAAGAACCATCTGAAGTAAAAAAGTGCCAGCTCTTAAGTATGATTACATCACATTTTGTTAATGTTATCTATAGATTGCTCCTGCTGACTATATCCAATTTTTTATGAAGACTTGCATTGTAATAAACATGATCACATCATGCTTTAATTTGTTCATTGTTTCTGATTACATGATGTTACTTAACTGCATGATTTGTATTGCCTAATTTCAGAACATTTCTGAAATAGGAACATTACTTTAAAACAGATACACCTATTAACAGAATTCTTATTTGTGATGTAGATAAAGTAAATAAAGTTATTTTCTGTAAAGCTGCTAGAAACAATGTGCATACTAAAAAGTGCCATACAAATAAATGTAAGAACAAAACTTGATGCATAATTTTTTGATGCACAAGAATAAAAAACATTAACCAAGATTCATTTTCACTTAATCTTAAAATATCTTATTTGAAATTAATTGTCTAAGACAACAAACTTAACACTTACAACGAGATTAGTAAAAAGACAATAAACATCAAGATGTGATTGCACTTGATTAACATTCAAGTTGTAAGAACACACGCACATATATTAATAATTATATTTATATAGAGAGAGGCTGAAGTAACCTTGGTAAAAGAAATACATAGCAATCACGTACTTTTACCATAGTAACTTTAGCCTAAAATATGCTAACTTGCTAATCATGTTAGAAACATGCTAGTAACTTCCTAATTATGCTAAAACATGGCAACAACTTAATCATGCTAAAAACATACTAGCAACTTGTTAATCAAGCTAGTAACATGCAAACCAACTCAGTGTGTGTGAAAACTCCTGTTTTAATGAATGAATCAGTCAAAACTGCACAATCCATCTTTTATTTCCATTGTGTTTCTGCTTTGTTTGTTGTAATGAGAGGATTTGTGATTGTGCATCTGTACATCAGCAACAGACAGACACATAGCTAACTTAATATACAATTAAATAGAAGAACAATGTGTATTACATGTAAGAGAGATCATTTAAATGTTTTAATTTCACATTGTAGACTTGTTTATATCTTTGACACATTTAAGTGCTGCACTTGACAATCACATTTAAACATTTGAATCATTATGGATGAGTTTAATACAAATATTATTAAACTGAAGAGCCAGACAGACTCATCTGAGCGTCTTCCTCCTGTTTCAGCTTTCAATAAAACAAAAGCATCATTTGCTTGAATACTAAATCAACATGAATCATTCAGTATCACATGTTTCTAACACACATGCTGCATTATTTGATTGTAAAGTCTGAGTCTCTTCACCTGTATGGATCACATTCACACATTTATCACACATTTCTTTCTCCTCATAGACACAGTAGTGAAGCTCTTCTGTGGATCCTCACCTGATGTTTACTGCTCCTTTCATCAGGATCCAACAACTAGGATAGACATAATTTATCTTCTGATGATTTATTTCCATGATAGACTTTAGAATGGACATTCAACACTGCAAGGTGAAACAAAAGAGAGAAAACAGAGTTCAGTGGAACAAATTGCAAATCAGTTTCTACTTCAATTACAGTTTCTTTTAAAGTTAAAGCTAGATTTAAATGATCTTGCATAGATATTTCTAAAACAATATTTGTGTTTTAAATACATTTGAACATGATTTCCATTCATATGTTTGTCTGTTGGTGTGACTCCTGTTGAGACACTATAAAGAGAAACACACACTAATGAGTGAACGCCAAATATAATAAACCACAAGAACAAATACTAATGTGATTTTGCCTCAAAACGAAACCCTTTCAGTTAAATGTTCCACTAGTTAAAGCAGTTTTTCCTCTAGTTTCAACATTTGTATTGGTCTCAGTAAATAAGTGAAAGTAAAGTAAGTGTAAAGTAATGTGATGTGTTGCTTGTCAAAGTAAAAACACACAAGAGACAGAGACATTGATCATGTGATGCTGGACGGCTGTGAGCTGAAGCTGGAATCTGCACTGATTTTACCAGCGTTTTCCTCCAATCTGACCAAATCTATTTCAAACTGGAATGATTCACTATTACTGATGGCATTAATAAAGCAGCTGTTGTTGGATAAAGCTCTGACAGTCTGCTTTTGGTCTCTTTCCTCCTTTGTGTTCAACATTTTGATCAACTTTACATTTCATTCTGACACAAACCCTTTGAAATAAAGCTTGATGATCATTTGATCATCTCCTTTCACAAATATTTAAAAGTTAATATTTGTCCACATATCAGAGGTAATTGAAGATCTCTTTAATATCACAAAGTGAAGTTTACTGACCTCAGTTTACAGTTTGAGTCTCGTAGCACATCAATGAGCCGCTGCTTTGAGTCTCCAATCTTATTATAACCCAGATCAAGCTCTTTTAGAAACTGCAGTGCTTTTGTGTTTGTCAAAGACTGAGTTAAAGAAGAAACATCTGTAATGCCACAGTCATAAAGACTAGAAAGAGACAAACAGAGGAAGAGAAGATCATCTTACAAACAAATCATTAAGGAGAAGAATTTGACTAGAGATGTTCCGATACCCTTTTTTCCTTCCCGATTCCGATACCTGGGCTCGGGGTATCGGCCGATACAGAGTACTAATCCGATACCTGGGTGTGTAATTGTATATACAGCTGTAAATAATACTAATAAATTATTTTTTGGTGTGCTTCAGAGTTATTCCTTAATAAAACAAACATACAGAGATATATACAGTGAACTAGAGTATTTTTATTATATGACATAAATTTGATAGTAATATTTTTTTAAATAGTTAGTATTACTAATCTGGTTTTCTGACGTACATCAGCCCTGTTTATAACAGAGAATTTTGGCCAGAATTTGAAAGATTCTCACTAGATCTCGCAGCAGTAACAGTGTTGCAAAATCAACATTGGCTCCCGAATAAAGCTGTTCGGGGTTTGTGCAAGTTTGTTTGCGTTGCAGTCCAAGCTGATAAACGGTCAGCGCTGAGCAGCTCAAACGTGTCGTGTTAGTTTCACTTTCGTTTCGCGTGCCATTTTATGTTTCTTATCTGAAACAGAAATGGCAGAGCTTATGAGTTGAACAACGCTGTGGTCACGCCAGTGTGACCGCTCACGAAAATTAGTAACACTGGCAGAAAAAATGGTCACAGTCTGGAGCCCTTTAATATTACCGCAAGTGTCCCGCGCGCTTCAGTACAAGGAGTAAACAAACCACGCGCCTGTACAATTCATTAACACAGAGCCACGCATAATTCATATTTAAACAGTCGGTTTTCGGCTTATTATTAGTCCATTTCACGATTTGATTTAAGTGTAATGAACTACCTTTGATTAATGCATCAAACTTTGACAAATTCCGTGACGTTCCGCGTTAAACTGTAAATTCCATTTTGACTGGATTCCGCGATTCCTTCCGTGTTTTCCGCATCTCGGAAATCATAAAGCCCTACATATGAGACATGCCGCCGCTTTACTGGCTGCTTGGTCCAGTCTGAGATACTGCCAAACAGCGGACAAACTGCTAGCACATTTCTTCTTCGCCGCTCTAAACAGTGGTTGCTTGTGGCAACACAGCACTACTCCCTGTGTTTGCATTCTGAGCCGCGAAGAAGAACTGGCTTCCAATTTGCTAGCGGGATTAACTTATATCTTAAGAAAATGGTATCGGATCGGTACGTGGGTTCAAGTACTCGCCGATTCCGATGCTAGATTTTTTTTGTGGTATCGGCGGCATTTCCGATACTAGTATCGGAACAACCCTAAATTTGACACAAATATAATGTGAACCCATGAACCCACTCATCATGAGATATTGAGTAGAAAGTGTTGTGGTTTAAACTGTTGAAGTGATTTTCATCATTTTGATTCTTGTATGTGAATGTTACTGACCTCAATCTCTCCAGTTTACAGTGTGAATCCTTCAGTACGTCACATAAGTGATTCACTCCTGTGTTTGTTATTGAATTAAAGTTCAGGTCCAGTTCTCTCAGGTGTGATGGGTTTGATTTCAGAGCTGAAGTCAGGATGAGACACTGTTTCTCTGTGATACTGCATCCACACAGACTGAAGACAGAAAGAGAAAGAACAATGACTCAGATCTATGATGATCATCAGCAAATGCTATACAGTCACTAATAAACCAGAAAAATCATAAAAATCTTAATGATATGAAACAAACCAAGACAGGAGTATTTGAGGATACTAGTTACAATCCAAGTCTGGATTTGTCCTCAATCAACAAGTGCATTTTAAAGAAAAATTAACACTTAAAAAGGTCTAAATTCATAATTGTCAATGATACTAACTGTAGTTTCTCCAGCTTGAATTGTGGGTTCATCAGTAGATTACTGAGTTTTTTCACTACAGAGTTTCCAAGTTTATTCCCGTTCAGGTTCAGTTCTCTCAGGTGTGATGGGTTTGATTTCAGAGCTGAAGTCAGAGCTGAAGTCAGGATGAGACACTGTTTCTCTGTAATACTGCATCCACACAGACTGAAGACAGAAAGAGAAAGAACAATGACTCAGATATATGATGATCATCAGCAAATGCTATACAGTCACTAATAAACCAGAAAAATCATAAAAATCTTAATGATATGAAACAAACCAAGACAGGAGTATTTGAGGACACTAGTTACAATCCAAGTCTGGACCCATCCTCAGTCAACAAATAATGAATCTATACATAGAATCAATATAGAAACAACAGTACAATTAACTAAATTAAATGTTCTATTTTCATATTTTTTATGGAATTTAATTAAATAATTAAATCAATCAAATCAAATATTTTTAATCTATTTCAGAGTGTAGTTTACAATTTCTAACTATACAAATATATTAAATAATATGCATTTTTTTTGATAGTTTTATTTTTATTTTTTTATTCTGTTTTGTTTCACAGCAAACCTGTCAAGAGCCCAGTGGTCCTAAACTAAACAGTGAACTTTAATCTGACTGTAACTGCTGTACAGTATAATGATACTAACTCTAGTTTCTCCAGCTTGAATTGTGGGTTCATCAGTAGATCACTGAGGTTTTTCACTCCAGAGTCTCCTAGTTTATTCCTGCTCAGGTCCAGTTCTCTCAGGTGTGATGGGTTTGATTTCAGAGCTGAAGTCAGGATGAGACACTGTTTCTCTGTAATACTGCAATAATCCAGACTGAAGACAGAAAGAAGAATGATCATAAAAAACAATATTAATGTCACTTTTCCTTATTCCTCACTGTTCTAGCTCACACTAAACTGAATAATGTCTGAAACGTTGTATTATGAGCACTTCCTGTGTTTATTTGCTTCTTTATGATGAATTGTTTCTTGTTTTCCAAAATTGTAAGTTGCTTTGAATTAAAGTGTCTGCTGTATGAATAAATGTAAATGTAGATCTATGAGGATCATCTTATTGAAGAGCTACAGTAGCTGTAGATGATTGTGATAAATGATACAGAAATGCAATATGATTGGTTGATTCTAACATGCTGCAGTCTAAAAGTGTCTGCTCTTTAAGAGCGTAAGGCCCATCTTCAGTCTCTCATTGTGTGTTTGCTGTGAACACAGGAGTTATGTTGATGTGAGTGTGGTGTTTGTGACATGAGCTCTGTTAATAAAAGTATCATCAGTTTCACATGTGGCGGCTTACTGTCTTACATTATCAAACGTACAACAGTAGTCATATAGTCTGTAGTTCCCATAATCTGTCTGTAATCGTCTCACTAGTTTTGTCTGCTTTATAAGCGTTTTTAGTTTATTCTTTTGTCTATTGTAGCAGAAGATGCAAATCTCATGATATTTCTGCAGAACAACATGTAGACAATCATTACTGTAGCGGCTACTCCGTAGTTACCAAACGCCGCTGAGAGGCTAAACAAGAACTCAATGCATTTGCGACGCAACAATAAAACATCCGTGAGGCAAAACTTCTCTTGGTTGTTCTGATTTATTGTACAGACTGAAGATATCAAGTTTTGTTATATTACGTTGTTGGTCAACAAAGAATACATCGTCCCTGCTCACCCCCTCTCCTTCCCAACTCTAATTGAACAGGTGATTAATATTCCCAATTCCACATAACCCGTGACTCTCCACCACGAACACGTGACATACGCAAAACACATTAACCCTTTCATGTCCACTACAATCCAGCCCCTAATTATTATCAAATAATTATTACATTCATCAAAATAGAGACATGAAATAATCAAATTGATGAATTTTAACAACATCATGTAATGTACAGTCTTCTTTCTTCTTCAAAAAGAGAATAGAAAGGCAAAAAAGTGTTCATAACATGGATTAGTCCAAGTGTCCTTTACAGTTCCACTCTGTCAAGCCACAGAAGTCAATGTCAAAGTCAAAAAATTGTCAAGTAATAAGTAAAGTTAACCGTCTTCTGCTTCTTGTATAAGACAGAGCTTAGTTATCGGTCTGTCCAGACAGCCGCTTTTGGTCTTTTACATGACGCACCAATCCTCTTCTGTCTGGAAACGTTTGAATTACTCGTCCCATAAGCCAAGAGTTGCGTGGTGCTGTGTTATCGACTATAAGCACTATATCTCCTGGTTGAAAGTTACGCTTGACTCTGGTCCACTTCTGACGCTCTTGAAGTTGCTGTAAGTACTCCAGAACCCACCTTTTCCAGAACAAATCTGCCATGTACTGGACCTGCTTCCATCGCTTACGAGCATAAACATCTTCCTTTTTAAATTCTCCTGGTGGTAGGGATGGTGAAGTTTTCAGGAGCAACAGATGGTTTGGTGTTAATGCTTCCAAATCAGATGGATTTGTGGATACTGCGGTGAGTGGACGACCATTAATAATAGCTTCCACTTCACAAAGTACAGTATGAAAGCCTTCTTCATCCAGATTCTGCACCTTTAGAATAGAGTTCAGAATTTTCCTCACAGATCTAATTAACCTCTCCCATGCTCCTCCATAATGTGATCCAGTTGGGGGGTTAAACGTCCATTTAATTCCTTTTTGAAGAAGGACATCATTGATCTTACATTGATTCCATTCCTGTATCGCTACTTTTAGTTCACTCTCTGCTCCTACAAAGTTCCTTCCATTATCAGATCGAAGTTCCTGGACCTGTCCGCGTCTTGCAATAAAACGGCGAAGTGCATTTATAAAAGAATCTGTGTCCAAAGAGGATGCCACCTCAATATGTACTGCTCGTATGGCTAAACAAGTGAAAATTACTCCATACCTTTTTACTACACTTCTTCTGCTTTTTACCTCAAAAGGTCCAAAATAATCAACCCCAACACGGGTAAATGGAGGTTCATTTGGAGTTACTCTTTCTGAAGGCAAATCTGCCATCTGTTGACATCCTGGAAGGGAATTCAATTTCCGACAAACAATGCACTTGGACAGTACTTTCCTTATGGCTGTGCTCGCACCAGTAATCCAATATTTCTGGCGCAATTTGGACAACATATGATTGCGACCACCATGTCCTACTTCTTGGTGTATATGTCGCAAGAGAATGTCTGCAATGGGAAAATTCTTAGCCAAAATGGCTGGATGTTTGGATACTTCAGGCATTGATCCCCTACTTAATCGTCCTCCAACTCTTAAAACATCTCCAAGAATAGGACAAAGTCCATAGATATGGCTACTTTTCTTTATGCTTTCACCTCTTTTAATGCTATTAAGCTCATCAGGAAACATCTTTTCTTGAGAAAGTCTAATAATCTCTAATTCAGCCGTCTCTAGTTCTTCTGTTGAGAGGTGAGGATGTTCAAGTTGACCTTTAAAAATCTCCATTTCTTTTTCCAAAGAGCCATCTTGTTGTCCATTTAGGCCAGAATCAGCCAGAGTTAAGTTCAGTTGTTTCCTTTTTTGATTAAGAGACAAGAGTAGATTCTTAAATCGCAAAATCTAAGCCACCGCTTTTTTCAAACGGAACCAAGATGAAAAGCGATGAGTGAAACGTGCAATTATGTCATCCTCTTCTTTGAGTTGTGTGGAATTAATCTCTATGCACTTCTTGATTTCAACGTCACTTACTTCATATGTTTCAAGGTCAATGAGATTATCAGGCCACTAACTCTCAGAACAAAGCAGAAAAGCAGGACCTGATATCCATGTTTTATTCTCAAGAAATGATCTTACAGCTGATCCTCTCAAAGCAACATCAGCAGGATTGCTTGCAGAGCCTACATATCTCCACTGTGAGGCTTGCGAGGCCTTGAGGATTTCTGTCACCCGGTTTGCTACAAATATTCGAAATCTGGAAGTCTCATTTTTTATATATTTGAGAACAGAAGCACTATCCGTCCAAAAGACAGAATCTTGCAGCTCCAGATGCAACTCTCTCTTCCACAACACATCCATTCGGCTTGCCATGGTAGCGGCAATGAGCTCCATGCGAGGAATGGTAATGGACTTTGCTGGGGCAACTCTTGATTTTCCCATAATAAAAGCACAGTAGGATTGTGAATGTGCATTACGTAACAACAAGTATGTCACAGTTCCATATCCATCATTGCTCGCATCTGAAAAGTGATGCAACTGTGCAGTAGTGACATCCCCAAAGTTTGGAGGTTTCAAACATCTTGCAAGTTCAAAGTTTTCCAGATGGTGAAGTTCTTGCAGCCAACTAATCCATTTTTGAGCCACCAATTCAGGAAGGACATCATCCCATCCCAGATTTCCTTTGCAGAGCTCTTGTAAGATTTTCTTAGCGGACAAAACCACAGGACTTACAATTCCTAACGGATCATAGATGGAACTGATGATGGACAATATTCCTCTTCTTGTCAGAGGTCTATCTTTTAATACAATCTTAAACTTGAAGGCATCGGACTGAATACACCACTGTACTCCCAACACTCTCTCCATTGATGGAAAATCCCAATCCATGCTCAAGCCTTTCATGGTCTTTGCTCTTTCAGCTTCTGGTATTGCCTCTAGTACTTGACATCTATTGCTCATCCATTTTGTGAGCTTAAAGCCGCCCTTGGCACATATGGAAACAAGCTCATGATACAAAGCAATTGCCTTTTTAGTAGAAGTAACTGAAACAAAACAATCAACATAGAAGGAATGTAGGATTGTATCCACCGCAGCTAGGAGACGAAGTCGCTCCAAAGAGGTGCACTAGCATCCTAAAGTCAACTGGATCTTGACTGAAATCCCCTTCAGGCCACCAAAGAAACCGTAACAAATCCGCATCATCAGCTGGAACCTTTACTTGATGGAACATTGATTCCACATCGGCCATAATTGCTACTGGTTCCTTTCTGAATCTTGTCACTACTCCAACAAGTGAGCTGGTAAGGTCTGGTCCTTGCAAGAGTTTATCATTAAGTGATGTTCCTTGAAAACTCGCTCCACAATCAAACACCACACGGATTTTCTTCTTTGTTGGATGGTAGACACCGCGATGTGGAATATACCAGATCTTTCCATCACTACGCATCAACTCCTCTGCAGGAACTCTCTCTGCATACCCTTTGGAGACCATATCCTGTAGAAAGGCTTTATAATCAGCAAGAAAGGCAGAATCCTTTTGAAGTCTCCTCTTTAAATGTAGAACACGTTGTTCCACAATTTTTCGATTGTTTGGCATATGAACTTTCTCTTTCAAAGGTAAACCAATTTCGTAATGCTCATCTACAAGTTTGGCAGAATTTGTCACCATTTCCATAAATCGTTGATCTTCCTTTGAATAACCAGTTCGTTCATCTTGACTACATTCTGGGAAATCCATTTTAAATTGCTGTTGCCACACATCTTCCACATTCACTACTGAAATTCTGTTAACTGTGACTTCTGGCTGTGCACTTGATACTACATTCTCACCATCTGCAAAAAGTGGTCCATTCAGGTCCATCCCAACATGGTTCTGATTGCATAGGGCCCATCATTTACACTGCAGATTACCTCCAATGATTCCAATGCTTTAGGAACATTTGTACCTATGAGCAGCTCAATCCCAGCATCAATCTGAGGTAAATGAACAGTCTTTAAATGAGGCCATCTTTGAAGATCTCTTTCTCTGGGTATATTTCCTTTGTGAACAGGCATGCTTTCCTGGGTGTAAACTCGATGCAAATCACAAAATTCACTTCCATTCAAGCCAGCCACTTCCAATCCTGACAAAACATGGCTACTCACCACCTTTTCTTGCCCCATGGTTCTTAAAAGTATCCGCACTTTGGTTCCTGTAAGGTTAAGTCTTCTCATCAAATTCTCAGTACAGAACACAGCTGTACTACCTTGATCTAAAAAGGCATAAGTAGTAATAATATCACTGCCTTTCTTGGCTTTGATCTGCACAGGAACAATCGGGAGTTTACAGTCATAATCACCAGCCCCAGTCAGACCACTAGACACCAAAACATCATCCACTGTTGGTTTGGATTTCTTCTCAGTTACATCAGTTGTCCCTTTTTCTTTAGGAAAGATATGCAACAAAGTGGGATGTTTAAGTCCACAAACATCACAACAAAGACGTTTTCTGCATTCTTTGCTAATGTTCCCAATGCACAAACAGCCAAAACAAACTCCACTTTCCTTTAAGAAGCCAATCTTCTCCTTGTGGGGTTGTTTTCCCAACTGAGGACACATATCCAACATGTGTGCACCTTTACAGCAGAGACATCCTTTATCAAATCTAGTCTGTTTCTTTCCTATATTTTGCGATTCACATTCTTTGTTTATAGCAACACTGGTAGCAAAGCTGGTTCCTTTTATGCCAAAATGAGGATATGATTTAAGTTTCTTCACATTTCTATTCACTGCTCGTGATGGAACATCCTGTATATTTCCAAATATTGGATCGGTTAGGACTTTAACTTGATGTTCAAGAAAGTTAACAATATCCGTGAAAGAAACTCTGCAATTACGTCTTTCTTGGAGTTCACAAACAACACTTCTCCATTTATCTCTAAGTTTGTAGGGCAACTTTTTTATAATCGTCATCATATTGGTAGGCATGTCCAAATCATACAGATATTGCACTTCCTCCATAACATAACGCAGCCTCTAAGAAAGAGACTATATTCCTGTAAGGCATTAACATCTTCAGCTTTAATTTGAGGCCATGAAAGAGCTTTACTCATGTAAGCAGATGCAACTTTCTGTTCATTGCCAAAATGTTCTTGCAGCAAAGTTTTAGCTCTGACGTATCCCCTGCATGGATCAATATGCTGACAACTCTGTATCAACTCTCTTGGACGACCAACAGTATATTGCTCAAGGAAGTATACGCGGTCACTGTAGTTGTCTGTTTTACTTTCAACACTGTTTTCGAAGGCTCTCATAAATGCATGATATTTTAATGGATCACCATAAAAAACTTTCAGATCTCTTTTGGGTAAAGATGACAAACATTGCTGTTTTAACAATAGTGTTGTTATTTCATTTTGCTTTCTCATGATGCCCATTACATTACTTTCCTCTTCAGTGTTGGATTCAACATGTAAATTCAAAGCATTTCCACATGCCATCTGTTCCCCTGTTTGACCTCTAGATGGTTGATGCACTGGATAAGGCTGTGAAGGAACCCGTTGTTTTTCAAATTTCTCTTTAGGTTTTGCTCCCAAATTTCCAGCATCCTGCACCGATCCCTTCTCTTTTGTAGACATTTGAGGAACAAATGAGTTAGCACTGGCATGAAGACTTTTCGTTTTCTTTTGTTTTGGCTCTGAACTAGAATGTCTTCCTCCTGAATGACCCGATTTACTGCTTAATACACTTTGAGATTTCAGAACATTCAATTTAGCCATTTGAATTTCAATTTCTCCTTGAAGATTAAGTTGTTCTTTCCTTCTTCGTAACTGTTCCTCTTGATCCTCTAGTTCATGTTTCTCCTTCAAGAATTTTTGTTGTGCCCTTAATGCAGCCAACTCAGCCTCTGCTTTAAGACATACAGAAGAAATTGACGACACCCCAGATCTTCTTCCAACAACCGAACTTTGATTTTTGGATGATCTGCTCCCCACATTAGATACACTGTCATTGGGTTTAATGTCATCTTGCAAATTATCTGACACAACAATGGATGAAGCATGGACTGTGACTTGAGGAATGATATCTTCTTGTGTTGCATCAACATCAGAATAAACAGGAACACTATTCTCCAATGATTCTTCCGGACAACTTAACCAATGTTGCACAGTATCTTTAAATGTGTTGCTGTATTTCATGATGCTCAAAAACCATTCGTTTTGTTTTTCCTGTTCCTCTTCAGGAAGTAAAGGAATGACCATATCATGTTGCTTGTTGGCATTTTCACAAAGCTGAACAAGAGTTTTAAAAAGCATTTGCAACCGAGAGACATTTCCTTTTCTTGTCATCAGACTTTTCATCTCTGGAATCAGTCCTTTAATTGTATTTACATCTTTCTTTCGTTCCTTTTGAAGTCTTTCAATTTTATTGGCTAAAACCTTTGCAGTGAGTTTAGTTTCTCTTTTACTGCCATGCAGATCAAGGCCAGCGACGTCATCAACGCCCGCTTCATTCATGTTTTTGCGTTCCCCAACAAGCCAACAATATTTGTTCAACCAGATTCTCAAACATCACAGCGACATATAAACAACCTCTGTCAACTCTATAAACATCCTGACTTATTTACCACACTAAACAAACCAGCAAAAACATACTACAATAACCAGAGCTCTGGACCAACCCAACTGAAGCCAAACAAAACAATAACACTATCTCACGATCATCCCCAATGGATGAAACAGCGTACCAAATTCAAATACCGCGCGATCATCCCCAATGGACAAATATTGCGCTTTCTAAATACAGCACAGCCGAGTAACAAGAAGCCCAGCAGGCTTACCTATGTGGTGATTGTTTGCTTGCTTCTCCTAGGAACTTTGCCGATCGGTTTGCGCTGGCATTTCAACTTCTGCGGCTGTAGAATTCTCCCTTCCAAATGAGCAGAATCCTGTACTCCGCAACACGATGTAATCCTTTTGCTGCGTTTGCCGAGAAATGATTTCTTTGTTGACATAATGTAGCGGCTGAGAGGCTAAACAAGAATTCAATGCATTTGCGACGCAACAATAAAACATCCGTGAGGCAAAACTTCTCTTGGTTGTTCTGATTTATTGTACAGACTGAAGATATCAAGTTTTGTTATATTACGTTGTTGGTCAACAAAGAATACATCGTCCCTGCTCACCCCCTCTCCTTCCCAACTCTAATTGAACAGGTGATTAATATTCCCAATTCCACATAACCCGTGACTCTCCACCACGAACACGTGACATACGCAAAACACATTAACCCTTTCATGTCCACTACAATTACATAAGTTTCAAACACATAGATGCAATGCTACAATAAACTTTAATCTGACTGTAACTGCTGTACAGTATAATGATACTGTCTACTATTGTCAATCACTTTAGTCTCACAGATCAATATTCAAACATACTGTAGACTAAACAATTACAAGTCAACAACAAAGACAGTTTGCTTATAAAAATATTAGACTTTGCACATGTGTTTATTTAATGAATTAACCTATTTCCTTAAACTGAAGACATTCAAATAAGTTTTGAAAAGGCAGTTGATTTGCTTTAGTGCTGCACTGATCAGGAAATTTGAGGCAGATACTGATCACTGATTCTTAAAATGCTCTTCTTCAGTTTTTACAATGTATAGTATATGCTGCACCAAAATTAGACATTTTACATTTTGAGAAACACAAACTTTAAATTAAAAGCAGTTATGAATAGTTGTCAAAACTTCAAAAAAATTACAACTTAAATTGAATTTATAAATTAAAAATATACATGTATATTCATAATCTATGACAAAAATATATTACAAACTAAGTTAGTGGATAATTCAGTAGCAAAAGTTATTTTAGAAAAATCAGTGCACAATATTAATAATTTTATAAATTCAAACATTTTGTGAAAAAACATTGAGTGGGGAACAAATAAATGTGCAGCACTGAATCTGGTAAAATGTTACTCATAGCTATTTGCATTGTTGTTATAAAAGGCATTAATGAAAAACTATATATTTCCACATAAATATAAATACTATAAAATTGAAATATTTTAAATGAGGCATCAACATACGATAGATAGGACAAAACAGTATTTGCATCCGATGTGCAAAATGATGTGCTTGAAGCAACACAGAGTCACAGCACACAACTCTTGACATTAAAAAGTAGAAATCACAAAGGGAAGAGATATTGATGTGTGGTGTATTATATCTGTGCAACAGTTTGTTTGTTTTTAACAGTTTTACATTTCAGTGAATGTGCAAGTTAAAAACTAGTCTTTGTTACGCTGTGTTTTGTTCAACAGACATCTGGAAACATGATTTAGAAACAACAAAAACAGCCATATATTTGCAAAATCATAGTCATTTATCTATAAATCAATAATAATGGGAACACTGAATGATCTTGTAGAGAGTTTTATGGAGCTGACTGTTGTAACTGAACACAACCAGAGTTTGAATTGAACAGAGAATGACTGACAGACGCAGCAGAGAAAAGAGTTTACATTAACTTTAGTGTAAGGCCTTGAATATCTGTATCTCACATTAAACTATCAAATAGCTTCAGAAAACTCAGAATATTGTGTTTGTATGCCTTTTGTTTGGTTTAATAGAAACAGAACAGTTCACACAATACTGGATTTAGATCGGCCCTGTCTGACCATTACACCCGCTCCAGCAAGAAATAGTAGTATCTTCACATTAGTGGCTCTTTGTGATGCTGAGAAAAACTGCTCTGACTCAAACTAATGAGGAAATATGATCAACTACAATAACAGTACTATTAAAAGTAATGTAAGATTGTGAATAAAGCAGCAATACTCACATCAGTGTGTTGAGTTGACAGTGTTTATCCTCCAGTAGAGCAGAGATCTGATTCACTCGTGTGTCTCCTAGTTCATGTTTACTCAGATTCAGCTCTCTCAGGAGTAACGGGTTTTTACCCACAATTCCAGTCACATACTGACAGCCTTCATCTGCAGCAGGACCCAAAAACCTGCAGAAAACAAGATGAAGCAAGCAAGAACAATTTAGTTCTGATTTAATGGTCCACTGCATCACAAAAATCATTACCAAAAAAAACCTTTGTTATTCTAAAATGATATCTAGTAATTGCAAACCTTTTCTTTAAACATTTAAATACACAAATATTTGAAAACAAATTCTAATAGTCACAGTTACTGTATAATAAATACTTTCTGCTGTCAAAAGAACGAGCTCTTATTCAGCATATAGAGTTATCGCCCCCCAGGGAAGTCCATTAAAAAACGCTTTAATGTGGCTTAATGGAGCTGAACGACCGGCAAAAAACTAATTTTGGTCAAACGTTACATATAATAAACACTGACACTGCAAGTATTTATTTTGTAACATCAGAAATTTGGTTTTAAGATACGTTAAACCACGTTAAGTTATTTCCTTATCTATGGGGGACGCTTAATGTGATATATTCACTTTATATGCGGAATAAGAGCTCATTCTTTTGACAGCATAGTATTTATTATAAGTAAAATTTGACAGAAGTTTGGTTTTCCCCAGTCGTTGTTAAAGTTAAACCATGTTAAGCTGTTTCCTTATGGACTTCCCTGGGGGACGATTACTTTATATGCTGAATAAGAGCTCGTTCTTTTGACAGCAGAAAGTATTTATTATAAGTAGCTAAAATTTGACAGAAGTTTGGTCTTCCCTGGTCGCTGTTGAGGTAAGTTAAACCATGTTAAGCTGTTTCCTTATGGACTTCCCTGGGGGACGATTACTTTATATGCTGAATAAGAGCTCGTTCTTTTGACAGCAGAAAGTATTTATTATAAGTAGCTAAAATTTGACAGAAGTTTGGTCTTCCCTGGTCGCTGTTGAGGTAAGTTAAACCACGTTAAGCTGTTTCCTTATAATGGGCTTCTATGGGGGAGAAAACGCTTAACGTGATATTCTTCACTTTATCTGTGGAATAAGGACTCGTTCTTTTGATAGTAATTAGTGTTTGTTCCAAGTAAGGTTTGACACAAATTTAGGGTTTCCTGGTCGTTTTTTACGTATAAGCCACGTTAAGCGTTTTTCACGTTAAGCGTTTTAGAACATCCCGGGTTGCTTCTGTACCGAGGTAAAGTTAGTTTTAGGTTTGACATTGGCTGGATATTTGCCTAGGCTGATTTAGGGACCGTCTGCAAATTTACCTCACTAAACAAAACGAAGTCCAGTTTTTTCATGTTTTAAAGGCTGTAGTACGTTTGTGGTTAAAAGGCTAACTTACTACAGGTCAAATTTTGCCAATTACCTCTTTACTGTACATACAGTACATAATTATATTAGAAAATAATTACTGTAATTTACCAAAAGGGTTTTTTCACGTTCCAGAACTTGTAACGTTAGTACTTTTGTAGTAACAAGACTGACTTTCTAGGGATTACATTTTGACAGCATCACCCTTACTGTAAATACAGTGCATACTTATTCTATTATTTAACCGTCAGTTATGACACGCAGCTCTAGCATTCTGCCTGCTTCAAATTAGACTCGGAGATTAAATAGTCCGGTAAGATCACATTTATTTGAATGAAACATAGCATTTGTTTCAGTAGATTATCGATAGACCAAGAAAGAGTGTGAAGGCAAGAGAGATGACAGTTGTGTGTGTGTGTATGTGTGTGTGTGTGTGTGTGTGTGTGTGTGCGTAAGTTACCTGCCTGCATGCTGTGCGTCCCTCTCTACAAACAGCAGTTTTACCACCTCGTTGCTGAGGAATATAATGTAGCGATCTAGTATCTAGGCTATTTTAATAAGAATCGCGGGCAAGCGCTTACAAGAAGTTTATGTATGTGCGCAGCACAACGCAATCTCTCTCTCTCTCTGTCTGTCTCTCTCTCTCTCTGTCTCTCTCTCTGTTTGCGTGCATCAATTTAAGCAGCGCATTAATATAGAACGGTGATTAAACTGATTGAGAACTACCTGTGCATTAAACGGTTTTACTGCACACCTGCCAGCCAATCAGAATCCAGTATCCAGACATTCCATGGAATAAATGTTTGTATAGCTCAGGTGTGAAGTTCCAAAATAAAAAACAGTTATTTATGTGTGGTTTATTGTATTTTATGTACAGTTTATTTATGTGTGTGTATAGCACAGGTGTGTATGCACTGCAGCTCCATAAAGTGTGCTGTACACAAGCTAACCTTTGGGTTAACGGCTCAGGAACAGCATGATGAATAAATCTTAACCACTGATTCCAAACAAAGCGGGTTTGCTTTCGCATCCAAACACAGCGTCTCCACAACATGACGACAACACTACAACTCACTGAAGACTCGTCTTCTCTTTGTGGAAACCTTTGGACAGCATTACGCTAATATTTCACATTGGGATGCAGACATTTGTGAAAGTAATATCTGGACTTCAGTCGAGGCATTTTAGTCATTTCTGGAAAATAAATCACTTTGCAGGAGACTATGACCTTTGAAACTCTGAAGATCTTACACGAACAGATACATTACACACTAAAGGAAAATGAAAACATTAAAAAGCATCATATGACCCCTTTAAATTAAGTGTGCAGTAATTTTATAATGTCTAAATGTACATTTATGACCTAAAAACTAAATCTAGTATTTACAAACCCAGTGCTGAAGAGCTGTAAACTGAGTCAAGATTGTAAATTATTATTCAGATTTTCAGTTCTCAGATATTTATCATCTATTGGCTACTTTTTAAATATTTTTGATGTTATATTTTAATTAGTAAGTTATGAAGCTCTGAATTTCTGCAAAGCATTTGTAAATATAAAACAAGGTTAGTTAAGGTTTTGTTTATTAAAGCAAACATGTGAAAGTCCATCAGTGTTTAAAATGATTGTGTGAAAACAGACTCAGTCTTACCTCTGTTTGTGTGAGAGACTCATCTCAGACGGAGAGTCCTTTCCTCGCTCCTCTGACATACTGCAGATAAACTGCCAGAGATCAGCACTGGGTTGAGAAAACTATCTGCTGTTCAGTTTGACCTGGAGATGATGATCCTTAATGAGATCAAGAAATATCTGGAGTTAGCAGCAACACAAAACACTAGATCAAATAAAGTCAGTTATGAACAAATGCATTGCCATGTAGAATAACCACATTCAGAAACACATTGGTTTTCAATAACCCCTTTTGGAAAACTTACTTGCAGTCTTGTCCACTAAGAAGAGCATTTATAAGTATTTGAAACGATCATTTTCTGTCCTTTAGGCAGTTTGTCAGCAATAATTCTCATATCTCTCAGACAGATTGGATTAAATACAAAAACAATGTCCGCGAGTGTTAAAATTAGTAGAGTCTGCGCTAAAGTTGTGTCTATAAAATGTTTTCTAGGACATAGAATGGATCAAATCCAATGAGCAACGCTTTGTTTTGCTATCTGCGTGTTTTCCGCAGTTACATTCGTTTTCGTCTTCTTCGTGGGTTTTTCTGGAGGGTTTGAACGAGCTGAACAGTTACTGCCACCTGCTGAACTGGAGCCTGATATTCACCTCATAAATTAAACACTGCTTTATTATTTCCCTTGTTCTGAACTGTTATCTGTGATGTTTATTGCAAATGTCACACATGCTGAGATGTGTATTTACTTCTTACTTTCAGTTATTTCTATTCATATTAGGGTGTAGTATTAATACTTATTCTTCAGTTTCTGCTTCTTTATGTTTATAGGCTCCATGTCCAACTGGTTTAGATTAAAGGCAATAAAGCTGTTTTCTGTATAAAAAGGGGGAAAAAGAAAAGACTAAACAATATGAATGCACAAATTCAGAAATAAATGTGTTAGCAGCAAATAACATGGTTTATCAGACTATAATGAAGTGCTGTTGAGAGATTTATGAAGTAGTTTGTCTCAGCTGACAGCCATGAAATGAGTTTTAAGTGTCAGTTTACAGCTGATCTGAAGACATCAACACAATGAATGAGTGAAAACAGGAACTATACATTAAATTAAATTCAAAGAAACTTGAAATAGTAACTAATTTGGGAAAAGATGATAAAAGCTGTATATCATAGTTTGAGATCATCACAAAAGGAACAGTAATGTTTGCAATCAAGTAATGTTTCTAATCATAAACCCAGGGGCGTCGTAGTTGGGGGAAAAGGGGGACTAAATTACCAGGGCCCCAAGTGTGGGGAGGGCCCCCGAGGATCAACCCCCCCCCTGGAACAGCCCCTTAGCTGAGTCAGTGCACAGGGCCCAGAACGATTCTAAGTTTCAGTCGTTGTTGTTAGTAGCATTGGCTTCTCATAGACAAGAAAAGTACAGTTTGGTCATTTTAGAGAAATCTAACCTATACAATGAGTTTTATATCATTGTGCTTTTAAACTGTCTTTATTTATTGAACCGCTGTAATGAAACCACACTTACAAAGATATTTAGTCAATATCCAGTGGGTTTTTATTCAAATGAAACTTTCCATTGGTGGACAAGGTCAAGGTTAGCAGTTTAATATTAACTTAACAGGTTCCAACAGGTTAAAATCAGTGTTCATTTTGTCATCAAATTATGATTTAGTCTTAGTCACAGTCTTTTGACTAAAATGTCATTTAGTTTGAGTCATATTTTAGTCATCTGGGTTGTTTTAGTTTTAGTCTACAGTAGATTGAGTGGGTTTAGTTACAGTTAGATTTCTCTAAAATGACCAAACTCATTGTATAGGTTTGATAATACAGTTTTATCATGATAGACACAGATTTAACTGCTGTGACACACAACATGTCTTTATATTCAAATTAAATGAATCCACTTCTCATAAAGAAACAAGAACATGGTCTTCTTTTCAATTAAATACCAATGGTTATTCAGGCTAATTATGCATTCTTTATAACAACGTGTTTACCACTTTCTTCTTTCCTTCAAGCAGAAAGAATACATTTATTAATACAAATACATTTAGATTAATCTTTATTAGGGCTACTAAAGTGATCCAGTCAAGAGCAGTAGGTGATTTTCTGTTTTTCTGTTGATGCTTGATTAAACCCATATATTATATTTTATAACATGCATCAAATTGTTCATAATTTTATGTAGCTGTGTTCTGCTTTCTCTTCACATTTCTAATGATTTATCTTGTAATGTTTTTACTTTAATTTCAGATCGGATGGAGGAAAAACAACGTCAAAACTAGAGAAGAAACTTGCTGACAGACTAAAAGTATCTTTTACTTCACCTGCACTAAGTGTGGAAAGAGTTTGAGATGAAAACAGAATCTCAATGTTCACATGAAGATCCACACCAAAGAGAAGTCATTGACATGAGATCAGTGGGAAGAGTTTTAAACAAGAAGTAACCCTGAAGATGCACATGAACATCACACTAGAGAGAAGCTGCACGCATGTGATCAATGTGGACAAATATTTGCGTGGTCTACAGGCCTGAAGGAGCACCTGAAAGTCGATATGAAGGAGAAACCACATTCATGTCCTTTATGTGGAAAGAGTTTTCACAACTGCAGAGTTTAAAACTTGATCAGAAGATACACACTGGTGTGAGAGATCTTATGTGTTTTTAGTGTAAGAAGACTTTTATGACAGTTAACCACCAGAGGATCCACACTAGAGAGAAACCTTACAAGTGTTCACACTGTGACAAGAGATTGAGTCGGTCAGAAACCCTGAAAACACATGAGAGGATCCACACTGGAGAGAAACCATATCACTGACTGAATGTGGGAAGAGTTTGACTCAGTCTCCTAATCTACTCATGCACACAAAAAGGATTGATAGTAAGTAGATCATCTTTCAGGTCTCATCCTCACCAAACGTGACACAATAATGAGCAGAAAAACACAATCTCTTCTGTAGAAATCTGTCATAATCAGCTCTAACATGCGACAGGAAAAAGAAACATCTTCTGTAGTTTTTACAGCGAATAAAGTTCACCTTCAAGACCAGCAGATTCATCTGTGAGATTCAGAAACAATGTTTAAAAGTTTTCTTCTAGTATGTCATTTTACTTTATGATATTAATTGTATCATTGTGCTTTCCTACCAGTTTTGTTTTGTGGGTAGTTTTCTGATAATACATATGTATCACTCTGTAGCAGCGTCCTATCCACTTATGAACAGCTGATCAGATGTTCTTTACTCATGCGTTGGAAATAAAATCATTGTCCATTCAGAATCCGTCTTTTGCTTTGCTCTTTTAATGAATGAAATGCGGTTTACAATAAAAGACGCATGGATTCGGGACTCAATGAATCTTACTATACGTAAGAACCATGTGATCCCGTCACCTATTCACCTTCCTTCACACACAATCATGAGGGTTTAAATGTCACATGACCAAACCAGCTCCTCCCATTCCAAACCGCTCTCTAGTGGTTACAATTACATTGGGCTCCTACACACTCCTTTTCATGAGGGACAGGAATTTTTTCTTTTTTTTTTTACATGTACACACCTTTGAAAAAGAAAAAGAGACTAACACTTTTAAGAGAAAGTGAAATACTTTTTTTTTTTTTTCATTTGTTTCTAGAAAACACAGATGTACTGTCATTTAACTTTTAACTTTTGGGGTCAGTAATTTTTTTTTTTTTTTTTTTTTTTAAGTTTAATACTTTTATTCACCAAGGATGTGTTGAAATCATAAAAAGTGATAGAAAAAAATATACTGTTAGAAAATATTTACATTTTGAAGAAAGGCTGTTATTTTTTACTTTTAATTAATCAAAGAAACCAAAAAAAAAAAAAAAAAAAAAAGTATCACAGGCTCCAAAACTATATTTGCCAGCACAACAGTTTCCAGCATTGATCTTTCTAATAATAAATCAGCATATTAGAATGATTTCTGAAGGATCATGTGACACTTAAAACTGCAATAACAGCTGATAAAAAAAATCTGCTTTTTATCACAGGAATAAATTCAATTAAAGTATGTCAACATAAAAAAACTTTATTTTATATTGTAAAAACATTTAGCAATATTACTGTTTTTTTTCTGTATTTTTCATTAAATAAAAGCAGCCTTGATGAGCATAAGAGACTTCTTTAAAGACTATTACAAGTCTTTTGAACAGTAGTTTATATATATTCACAGTATTATAAGGGTATTATAAGAACACAGATGTTTTAAAGATCTAGTTTTAAGATGTTTGCAGAACACTTACACAAAAAACTTAGCTAAATGGAATTAATAAAGCAATCTTACTGTTAAATCTTAAGTAAGATTAAATCTCCTGGAGTATGTTCACTAGAAATGACATGAAACTAACTTGATATTTATTGCTTAATATACTTGGGAAGAGTTTGCTTTCTTTACTTTAAACAGATTATTAAATTAACTTATAGTTTTACATTTAAGTTTACTTTGCTAAAAAAAGGCCATCGGTTTTAAAACTTTAAGTAAGCTGAACTTGTTAGGATTTACAGTGATAGTCTGAGGCTCATCAATATTATCTGAGCTGCTGAAAATCTTCTATTTCATGATAATAGCCCCTGTTTTCACCTCATCTATTACGCTGATCTCCTGTAAATTGGCTGGTAAAGTTTATTTCATTCTTATCGTCAGACTTATACTATGCAGTCACTATTATGGTATCTACACAACACAAATGTCCTAACAGCATTTCATAAGTCTGTGTTGAACTGTGTTTAATATAAAACACAAAACTATAAACCAATGAACAACAAAACAAACTCAAATGGAAGGAAAAATGGAAATCATGTTATTAGTTGGGTACATAAATGTACATTTATTTTTTCTTTTGTTTTTGTTCTTAACATTTTATTACTTGTTTTATTTAATCATGGATTTTCTATATTTTGATGAGGGAGCAGATAAATGTAGAATTGAAATATTGGATAAAAATCTTAATCTAAAAAAACAAACAGAAATGCATGTGCAAATTAATATAAAAGTTAATAATAACAAATGACTACAGATAGCAGAATAACATACATGCTTGAAATGTGAATTAGTATTAAAGTAACTTACATTTGGTCAGATCTGCTCCTCCTTCGGTAGGTCTCTGTAGCATCTACACCAGATTCAGCCACCTCTGTGATTTATACTGCATTTACATGTTGAGGCTGTTCTTAGGGCTGTTAACTGACTTTTTATCCAACACAAATGCTCCTCAATTGATCAACAATACTAATGGACAAATTAGTGAGTTCCCGGCCAAGATGGCCGCCGTTCCTGAGTTCCCGGCCAAGATGGCCACCAAGCCTGAGTTTCCGGCCAAGATGGCCGCCGTTCCTGAGTTCCCGGCCAAGATGGCCGCCAAGCCTGAGTTCCCGGTCAAGATGGCCGCCGTTCCTGAGTTCCTGGCCAAGATGGCCGCCGAGCCTGAATCCCCGGCCAAGATGGCCACCAAGCCTGAGTCTGCACCCAAGATGGCTACCGCCAAGTCAAAGTCTCTGCTGGTTCCGCCCAGCCTTCCAGAGTCTCCGCTGGTTCCGCCCAGCCTTCCAGAGTCTCCGCTGGTTCCGCCCAGCCTTCCAGAGTCTCCGCTGGTTCCGCCCAGCCTTCCAGAGTCTCCGCTGGTTCCGCCCAGTCTCCCAGAGTCTTCGCTGGTTCCGCCCAGCCCTCCAGTGACTGCGCCGCCAGAGCGCCCTCCAGTGACCGCTCGCCCAGAGCCTGCTCTTCCAGAGTGCCCAGCCCTCCAGAGTCTCCGCTGGGGTCGTCCAGTCCTCCAGAGCCCGCTCCTCAAGAGCGCCGTCCAGAGCCCGCTCCTCAAGAGCCTGCGCGCCCTCCAGAGCCGGAGCTCTCTCCTGCGCGCCCTCCAGAGCTGGAGCTCTCTCCTGCACGCCCTCCAGAGCCGGAGCTCTCTCCTATGTGCCCTTCCGTGCTCTCCTGGGTGGACTATACCCTAGGCTCCCCCAAGAAAATTTGGGGGGGGGGGGCTACTCCCCTGATCGGCCATGGCCTCCTGGACTCTATACTCGGCCATGGGCTCCTGGACTCTATACTCGGCCATGGCTTCCTGAGCCCCCAGATCCGCCATGGCCACCTGGACTGTTTACTCGGCCATGGCTGCCTGAGCCCCCAGATCCGCCATGGCCACCTGGACTGTTTACTCGGCCATGGCTTCCTGAGCCCCCAGATCCGCCATGGCCACCTGGACTGTATACTCGTCCATGGCCTCCTGGACTGTATACTCGGCCATGGCCTCCTGGACTGTATACTCGGCCATGGCCTCCTGGACTGTATACTCGGCCATGGCCTCCTGGACTGTATACTCGGCCATGGCCTCCTGGACTGTATACTCGGCCATGGCCTCCTGGACTGTATACTCGGCCATGGCTTCCTGAGCCCCCAGATCCGCCATGGCAACCTGGACTGTTTACCTGGCCATGGTTTCCTGAGCCCCCAGATCCGCCATGGCCTCCCGGACTGTTTACCCGGCCATGGCCCCCTGAGCTCCCAGACCCACCATGGCCTTCTGGACTGGTTACCCGGCCATGGCCTCCGGAGCTCCCTGATCCGCCCTGGAGACCACCCCTGTATCCATTGGTTCCTGTATTCCTGTCTAGTGGTCTCCAGGGCGCCCACCCCCTCTCCCTTATGGATGTTAGACGGCGCGAGATGCGCCTTTTGGGGAGGGGGGTGTAATGTCAGTATTTTGTCCTGTCTTGTTCTGTTCTCCTAGTGTTTTTCCCCCTGTGTTTCTAGTTCATTTGGTTTAGTCCTTGTTCTCCCCCTTTTGGTTTAGTCCTTTTGGTTTGTTCTTGCCCATATTTGTATTTCCCCCTCGTCATCCTGTTATCTCGTTTGTGACCACGCCTTGTCTTTTGTGTATTTAAGTCTGTGTCTGCTCACTACCCTTTGTCCATCGTTAATGTTGACTAACGTTACATGTCCTCCATTCTCCACTCCTCAACCCACCAGACTGTGACAGTTGTCCATTACATTAATGTATCAGGTAATATCTACTACTGAAATTCCCACAAGGATTTCATCATATTCAGTCAGGTTCATAAATATTGGGACATGGACACAATTCTAACATTTTTGTCTCTATACACCACTACAATGGATTTGAAATGAAACAAACAAGATGCAGACTGACAGCTTTAATTTGAGGGTATTTACATCCAAATCATGTGAACGGTGTAGGAATTACAACAGTTTGCATATGTGCCTCCCAGTTAAGAGACCAAAAGTAATGGGACAGAATAATAATCATAAATCAATCTTTCACTTTTTTAATACTTGTTTGCAAATCCTTTGCAGTCAATTACAGCCTGAAGTCTGGAATGCATAGACATCACCAGACGCTGGGTTTCATCCCTGTCCAAACATACACGCCACACACTGGCTACAATTCAAAAAGTGAACAAACATAATAGGACCCCTTTAAATTCCATATGACCTATACAATTATTTGATTTACAAAATTTGAGTTTTTCCTGTTTTATTCGTTTGATATTCAAAAACAGGTTACATTGTTTTCAAAAATTGATTTTTCAAGAAAGAACCCCCAACCTACCAATAGAGGGTTTCCGGTCGACAGCAAACATTTCGTTTGCTGGTCACAATATGAGGAAAATCTGGCCATGAACTTTTTACTGATTTATTTATTTATTTATTTATTTTGACAAATTGTTTTGGAAGATTTGTTGAATAAACAATAAAACTGAACTTTTATGCCTGTAAATCTGTTTGACTGACAGTTATATTGATCACTGAGAGAGCACTGACTTGGAATGACGTTGGTTCAATATAAAAATTAAATTTTACAAATCTGCACGGTAAACTACGTTTGCTACATTGCTGTAGCTTAGCTTGCTACATTTCCCAAGAGGACAGCTTTAGAGTAGTGAAGCTTCATTTAATGAAGAGTAATTGTTAGCTCAGCATCTTTTATTTCCATTGTGTTTCTGCTTTGTTTGTTGTAATGAGAGGATTTGTGATTGTCCATCTGTACATCAGCAACAGACAGACACACAGCTAACTGAATATACAATTAAATAGAAGAACAATGTGTATTACATGTAAGAGAGATCATGTCAATGTTTTAATTTCACATTGTAGACTTGTTTTATATCTTTGACACATTTAAGTGCTGCACTTGACAATCACATTTAAACATTTGAATCATTATGGATGAGTTTAATACAAATATTATTAAACTGAAGAGCCAGACAGACTCATCTGAGCGTCTTCCTCCTGTTTCAGCTTTCAATAAAACAAAAGCATCATTTGCTTGAATACTAAATCAACATGAATCATTCAGTATCACATGTTTCTAACACACATGCTGCATTATTTGATTGTAAAGTCTGAGTCTCTTCACCTGTATGGATCACATTCACACATTTATCACACATTTCTTTCTCCTCATAGACACAGTAGTGAAGCTCTTCTGTGGATCCTCACCTGATGTTTACTGCTGCTTTCATCAGGATCCAACAACTAGGATAGACATCATCTGTCTTCTGATGATTTATTGCCATGATAGACTTTTGAGATTAGAAACACTGTAACATGAAACAAAAGAAAGAGAGCAATCAGTGTGAAACAATTCGCAAGTCAGTTACTATTTCAATTACAGTTTCTTTTAAAGTTAAAGTTACATTTACATGATCTTGCACAAATAACAATATTTGTTTTAAATACATCTGAACATGATTTCCATTCATATGTTTGTGTGACTCCTGTTAAGACACTATAAAGAGAAACACACACTAATGAGTGAACGCCAAATATAATAAACCACAAGAACAAATACTAATGTGATTTTGCCTCAAAACAAAACCCTTTCAGTTCAATGTTCCACTAGTTAAAGCTGTTTTTCCTCTAGTTTCAACATTTGTATTGGTCTCAGTAAATAAGTGAAAGTAAAGTAAGTGTAAAGTAATGTGACGTGTTGCTTGTCAAAGTAAAAACACACAAGAGACAGAGACATTGATCATGTGATGCTGGACGGCTGTGAGCTGAAGCTGGAATCTGCACTGATTTTACCAGCGTTTTCCTCCAATCTGACCAAATCTATTTCAAACTGGAATGATTCACTATTAATGATGGCATTAATAAAGCAGCTGTTGTTGGATAAAGCTCTGACAGTCTGCTTTTGTTCTCTTACCTCCTTTGTGTTCAGCATTTTGATCAACTTTACATTTCATTCTGACACAAACCCTTTGAAATAAAGCTTGATGATTATTTGATCATCTCCTTTCACAAATATTTGAAAGTTAATATTTGTCCACATATCAGAGGTAATTGAAGATCTCTTTAATATCACAAAGTGAAGTTTACTCACCTCAGTTTACAGTTTGAGTCTCGTAGCACATCAATGAGCCGCTGCTTTGAGTCTCCAATCTTATTACCTCTCAGATCAAGCTCTTTTAGAAACTGCAGTGCTTTTGTGTTTGTCAAAGACTGAGTTAAAGAATAAACATCTGTAATGCCACAGTATTGAAGACTAGAAAGAGACAAACAGAGGAAGAGAAGATCATCTTACAAACAAATCATTAAGGAGAAGAATTTGACACTAATATAATGTGAACCCATGAACCCACTCATCATGAGATATTGAGTAGAAAGTGTTTCGGTTTAAACTGCTGAAGTGATTTTCATCATTTTGATTCTTGTATGTGAATGTTACTGACCTCAATCTCTCCAGTTTACAGTGTGAATCCTTCAGTACGTCACATAAGTCATTCACTCCTGTGTTTGTGATTTGATTCCCGCTCAGGTTCAGTTCTCTCAGGTGTGATGGGTTTGATTTCAGAGCTGAAGTCAGGATGAGACACTGTTCCTCTGTAATACTGCAATCACACAGACTGAAGACAGAAAGAGAAAGAACAATGACTCAGATATATGATGATCATCAGCAAATGCTATACAGTCACTAATAAACCAGAAAAATCATGAAATTTTAATGATATGAAACAAACCAAGACAGGAGTATTTGAGGACACTAGTTACAATCCAAGTCTGGATTTGTCCTCACTCAACAAGTGCATTTTATTAATTTGATTAATATATAGGACTAATGCAGACACAAAAGAACAATTAACACTTAAAACGTCTGAATTCATAATTGTAATGCAAGATAATCTAATACATTAATAAATTATTTTAAGTTATTTTAGAGTACAATCTCTAAATACACATTTTAAATAAAAGATTTATTGAAAGTAGCATTAGTCCAGTATAAATGTGACTGTCAGAATAATCTACTGTCATTTGTTACACTGGTTTTTATTCTGTTTTCACTTCTGTCTTGTTTCACAGCAAACATGTCAGATTTCAGCAAGTTTAATGCTCTTTCTAATACACATACAAACCCATGAACTAATAGTATTGCTGAATCTTTCTGATGATGGAGAAAAAGCAGAAGATGCAGCACTATAAATGATGTGACTTGAGTCTGTTGTCTTCAAATAATCTAAACAGTCCTATCTCTTGCTCTGGCTACTGTGTATAGACCTCCAGGGCCGTATACAGAATTCCTAAAAGAATTTGCAGATGTCCTTTCTGACCTATTGGTTAATTTTGATAAAGCATTAATTGCTGGGGATTTTAACATTCATGTTGATAATACAAATGATGCGTTAGGACTTGCGTTCAATGACCTGTTAAACTCTTTTGGAGTCAAACAAAACGTCACTGGGCCCACTCATCGTTTTAATCATACACTAGATCTAATTATATCACACGGACTTGATCTTACTGATATAGATATCGTACCTCAAAGCGATGATGTTACCGATCATTTCCTCGTATCGTGCATGCTGCGTATCACTGATGTTAACTACAGTATATAGCTCCGCGCTATCGTCTGGGCAGAACTATTGTTCCTGCTACCAAAGATAGATTCGCAAATAACCTGCCTGATTTATCTCAACTGCTCTGTGCACCCATAAATAAACATGAACTAGACAAAATGACTAGTAACATAGGCACTATCTTCTCTAACACATTAGAAGCTGTTGCCCCCATCAAGCTAAAAAAGGTTAGAGAAAAACGTACTGCGCCATGGTACAACAGTAATACCCATTCTCTCAAAAAAGAAACTCGTAATCTTGAGCGTAAATGGAGAAAAACTAACTTAAAAGATTTTAAAATTGCATGGAAAAACAGTATGTCCAGCTATAGACAGGCTTTAAAAGCTGCTAAAGCAGAGTATATCCACCAACTCATAGAAAAAAACCAAAACAATCCAAGGTTCTTATTTAGCACAGTGGCTAGATTAACAAATAACCAAACACCTCCTGACCTGAATATTCCTGCACAGTTTAATAGTAACGTCTTTATGAATTTCTTTACTGATAAAATAGACAACATTAGAAATACAATAACTAATATAGATACTACAGCAACTGATACTTCAACATTAGTCATTACACCGGAAGAAAAACTCCAGTGCTTTAAAACTATAGAACAGAAAGAATTAAATAAACTTATCAGAACATCTAAACCAACAACATGCCTATTAGATCCTGTACCCACTAAATTACTAAAAGAGTTGTTACCTGTAGCAGAAGTACCGCTTCTTAATATTGTTAACTCATCGTTATCTTTAGGTCATGTCCCAAAACCATTCAAACTAGCGGTTATTAAACCTCTTATTAAGAAACCACAGCTAGACCCTGGTGAATTGGCAAATTACAGACCCATTTCTAATCTTCCATTTATGTCTAAAATTCTAGAAAAAGTTGTGTCTGCTCAATTGTGCTCCTTCTTGCAAAATAATAATCTCTTTGAAGAATTTCAGTCAGGTTTCAGGCCCCATCATAGCACAGAAACTGCACTTGTAAAAATCACAAACGACTTGCTACTTGCGTCAGATCAAGGCTGCGTCTCATTACTAGTTTTACTTGATCTTAGTGCTGCGTTCGACACTATAGATCATGAAATACTCATAGATCGATTACAAAACTATACAGGTATTCAAGGGCAGGCTTTAAGATGGTTCAGATCATACCTGTCCGATCGCTACCACTTTGTTTATTTAAACGGGGAGTCATCGCAGCTAACACCAGTAAAGTATGGAGTGCCACAAGGATCTGTCCTAGGTCCACTACTATTTTCAATTTACATGTTACCCCTCGGTAATATTATTAGGAAATATGGGATTAGTTTCCATTGTTATGCTGATGACACTCAACTATATATTTCAACAAGACCAGATGAAACTTCTAACTTAGCAAAGTTAACAGAGTGTGTTAAAAATGTGAAAGACTGGATGACCAATAATTTTCTACTGTTAAATTCAGATAAGACTGAGATATTACTTATTGGACCAAAAAACAGTACACAGAATCTCTTAAACTGCAACTTGCAACTAGATGGATGTACTGTTATTTCCTCTACAGTCAAAAATCTGGGTGTTATATTAGACAGCAACCTGTCTTTTGAAAATCATATTTCCTATGTTACAAAAACAGCATTCTTTCATCTTAGAAACATTGCTAAGCTACGAAACATGTTACCTGTTTCTGATGCAGAAAAGTTAGTTCATGCATTCATGACGTCTAGACTGGACTATTGTAATGCACTACTAGGTGGTTGTCCTGCTTCTTCAATAAATAAGCTACAGGTAGTCCAAAATGCAGCTGCTAGAGTCCTTACCAGGTCAAGAAAATATGATCATATTACCCCAATTTTACAGTCTCTACACTGGCTACCTATTAGGTTCCGTATCACTTACAAAATATTACTTCTTACCTATAAGGCCTTTAATGGTTTAGCTCCTGCATACCTAACTAGTCTCCTACTACGCTACAATCCCTCACGCTCCCTAAGGTCGCAAAACTCTGGACTTTTGGTAGTACCTAGGATAGCAAAGTCCACTAAAGGAGGGAGAGCCTTTTCTCATTTGGCTCCCAAACTCTGGAATAGCCTTCCTGATAACGTTCGGGGTTCAGACACACTTTCTATGTTTAAATCTAGATTAAAGACTCATCTCTTTAGCCAAGCATTCACATAATGTATCTCATAACGTTGTAATTTCAGTTACATCTGATCAAATGCACATTAATATTCCTCAGCTTGGGCTAAACACATCATTTTTGTTTGGTCGGAAGTTGGAACAGCAGCTACGCTAATTATTTCTTTGTTTCTCTGTCTCTGCCACGGGATTTCCATCCCGTGGTAACTAGGGTTTACACAAGATTCAGCCCGGATTCAGAAGAAGAGATGATGCCAACCCCTCAGAGGACCGCAGATGATGCCAGCCTTGAAACAACATACAGCACTACATAATTTTCCTACAAGTCGATTACAGCACATAACCATTGCAATTAGTGTTCATCATCTGTTTGATTACACAGTTACTGATTTTAATATTTATATCATATGTATATCGACTCAACATACAGTATTCACCACTAATAAGCTACTAAATATATTGTAGTAGCCTAAAACTTTTGTACAGCTGCTCTGCAACAATTTGTATTGTAAAAAGCGCTATACAAATAAACTTGAATTGAATTGAATTGAATTAAACAGTGAACTTTAATCTGACTGTAACTGCTGTACAGTATAATGATACTAACTCTAGTTTCTCCAGCTTGAATTGTGGGTTCATCAGTAGATCACTGAGGTTTTTCACTCCAGAGTCTCCTAGTTTATTCCTGCTCAGGTCCAGTTCTCTCAGGTGTGATGGGTTTGATTTCAGAGCTGAAGTCACAGCAGAACAACCTTCATCTGTCATTTTACAGTAACTTAACCTACATTGGCAGAAAGAGGGAGAGCAGAAAATAAGAAAATAAAATAATCACATAATTTATCATAAGCAAATAAAACAGACGAAAAAAGATCAACTTGTTTATTTCAGCAGATTAGGGATTTCAGTTATTTTTCCTGAACCAATAAAACCAAAGCATGTTAACTGATCATTAACTGACAAACACCAAGACTGTGGTCAGCGCCGAGAGCACACCGACATACAGCGCTGAATAACATCATAAATACAAATGTATTACTAATAAATTGCATGTGCACTGATTTGCAGTGAAAAGAAAAAAAAAGAAAATAAGCCCTTTTCTGAACCGAAGCCATGCTAACTCCTCCCCCAACTTCCCGCTGGCTGGATGCTGCTCTCTGATTGGCTGTAGATAATCACCAATGTTATTTTCAGTCAGAACACATTTCACACGATTCATGATTTTGAATTGCCGACAGGTCCAGATATTTAGCATGTCAAATATCTCACGGGTGTCGGCGATTCTCTCAGATCGCGTCTTTGATAGTTCACACTGTGTGATTGTCACGTGAACCAGCATCGATTTGCCTGTGATTTCGGGCATTTGTCGGCGATTTCTCAAAACCTGTCAGTGAGTCAAAATCGGGGCTAAAATCGTGCAGTCTGAACTCAGCATAACATGTTGCTAGCATGAGTCTGAATGAGTTTGCATAGAGTCTGCATAGAAGGGCAGTTTGATTGAGTCTCAAGGGATTGTGGGAGTTTTGTCAGTGTGAGTTTGAATAGTGTTGATCATTTGAACATTCCCTCAATGTAAGTCTATGGGATTTTCTCAATTTTAATCTTTATTTTTAGGAAAAGCGTAATTCGGATCAGCAGCTGGAGTCAGATCAGTCTGAAGATCTGGACTGAGTTTTGGAGCTTGAAGAGTTAAAGCTCGAGGAGCAGCAGTCAGAAATTTGCATTTCAGTAATTTGGCTTTCTCAAGCCAACTTAATAAATAAATAAATATGTGAAATATATTTGACAAAAAACAAAATGAAAAAAAAAAAAAACATAGGCGGAGCGTGTGTAAGGCTTGGGAAGGCTTAGCAACAGGGACTTGGGGCAAAAAAAAGAACATGAATAGAAAGTGTCGATTGCAGCATTACATTAAGATCTGCTCATGTTGCACAGTAATTCTTTTTAGGTGTTTTTACAGTGTTGTGTATTATAACCAATCACACACGATTCTGTTTATCTTAGGAATGCAGTGTCTAATCAGAAGCGTTCAAATGAGTCTGTCGGTTTTGTTGAGTGCGCGCAATTCTTGATTGTTCTCATCATAAACAGCAAAGCTCAGACGTACCTACAATGTAAGTCATTCATTACACAGTGTATGAATCAGTCTTTTGCATGAGAATGTACATTTTATATAAATATTACGCCAAACAGAAACAGAAAATCGTGCTATACGCACCTTCATACAACAATAAATTAGGGTACTTTTCAAATGGGATGGGAATACAACAAACTCATTGTTAACATTTAAGCTACCATAAAATGTATATTGGAAAGATCTTTAAAAGCATCTGGAACACAATAAAGACATTTTTAAAGCTGTTTTAAAGTATTTGCAATATGGAATAAAATACTAATAGGGTAAATAATTTGCATATCAGACAAAATTGCTTTTCAGCAAATCCTCTAAATTTTAAGGTATTCAGAATAGAAATATAAAAATCAGAAAATATAAGCATCTACAATTACAGGACAATTTTTACACATACTATATGCCATTATAATTTGTTTTATATTTTAACAGAATTATAAAATAAGCCAAAATTATAATTGGGCCTGTTTTAGACTTTTCCTTATTTTTATATTTAGACATTCATCAGTAATAGAGAGGAAGAAAAAAATACTCGCCATCTCCTCATTGTACGTGCCTTTATATAGAAATACATCTTTAAGGGTTACATAATGAACATTTCTACTTTCGATTAGAATTATTTAATTTTAAAGTGGTAATTTTTAAATCTTTCTATAGATATATATTTTCTATCATGTTTGTGAGACTATTCGCTGAGTTTTATCATTGTGAAGTAATTCTGTTCAAGACCAGACGGCAGAAAGCGCATCTTCTGTTTTCCTATTTATTTTATAAACCCACAATGTGTTTATATTGTGACTGAGTGCACTAAAATAAAAGTTGACCCGTTACAGGTCCGAATGATGTATTACTCTTACCTTTTTGAGCAAAAATGACGGCGTAATTTAGATTGTTTTCACTGTTAGAAATAAAGTGATCGCACTGGCGCCTCCATGTAGGGATGTGCGGTATACCAGTACTGTGAAAATACTGGTATTTATTATTTTTCAAACGGTACAATATCAAAAGTTTGCTCAGTTCGGTATTTTATCCGCTGTTCCGATTTTCACCACTATGCGGCAGTGTTGCGCAAACTGGCGTAAAACCGGCAAGCGTGATAATAACAGACAAACGGCGATGGATCACACAGATGAAACGCGCACTGCAGCTATCAAAGGAGCTAGCAAAAAAATAAAGACTGCAAAGATATTGTAATAAGGTGACGTGCTGGACGGACGAGACGAGAAACAAGATTACAATAAACACTATCTTTTAATATATACTTAGAATAACAGGCAGGAACAAGCAGGAACATCCACACACGAACACATAGAACGATTAAAGACCGACATTGAACTCAAGAACCAAACAGACTTATAAAGACAGACTAATTACTAAACACAGGTGACGGTGATGACACAGATGATGGGGCTAAACCAAAATGACACAGATCCACAGGGGGAGACAATGGGAGAAACCAAAGACATAAACTGACATAACTATGACAGATATGTAGATGTGAACCCATTTTATTCAGTCCCAAAATCCCAATCCAACCTGTATCCTCTACTCTGTAGGTTTTTTTGTTGTTGCATTCACATTTTCTTTGTGATAAAGACCAAAAATATATTAAGAGATTACTTTATTTTAATTAGATCTCTTCAGTTTTGTTTCTTCTAAAATCAAAATTTTAGTTTTTATTATTTTTTTGCAACAATTTCTTTGCACAGTTATTCAAGCGCTGTGTTAAATAAAACTATTTTCAATTCACCTATATTTGCCTGTTTCCTTTTTTTTAACCTATGGTATCGATTTAGTATCGATACCAAGGTATTAGATCCTAGTATCGTACCGAAGTCAAAATTGTGGTATCGAGCCATCCCTACCTCCATGTCCTGCAAAACATGCTTCAGCTGCCTTCCAGTCTCCACACAAACGACTGGATATTAATCCAACAGCGCACATGTATCAAGGTTAAACGTTCAAACTAACGTGTAATATGCTTGAACTGTTTTATATCTGTAGATTTCATTTTAGGCAAGTCGTGATGATTTGAGAAGGCTAAATTGATCAAACAAAGATGATCAACTCTTAGTCATTACTTTAAAAAACATTTAAAGTCCATTTAACCAACAAAAATGCTTCAGAGGTTTTTCTAAATTAACTTTGAAATAAAAACTAAATGAAACATGATCATTTTTCCATTATTAAACTGTGCTATTGTAATAGCTGAAAGCATAATTTGTATTTGTATTTTACCATTTTGTTGAGTTTAAACCGTCTTCATTGATCATTTGACCCTCGAAAAAAAGGAATTTCTAGGAATTAAATCCCTGGTGATTATGACTATAAATGTGTGTGCGTGGTTTTATTTTTTATTTTTTGGAGAGTGAGATCAAAGTTAATGATAATGTCCTTTTCTGAATAGGCCTATAATTTATTCGCTGTTTGAATAACTGTTGAAATTAAATGTTATAATTATAAATTTCTAATGTTTTATTAAATTGTAGTCACATTAAATACAATTCAGCCCCATTAAAGATATTTTGTTAGCCTACATGAAATCTGCGTCTGTTTTTTTCCTAAAAGGACGAGTTTATGATGTTTTTAGTTAGCCTTACCCTGGAGCTGTTCACCCTCCACCTGTGGAAAAAACTGTCTGACAAATAGTATGACAAACATTATTGCTCATGTGAAGAATGACGTTTACATCCATATTGAACATGAGTGAAGGACAAAGACTAGTTTACATCAGAAATAATAGTTTAGCACACAAATACATTGTGAAGATGAGAGAGTTTTTGGGTTGGTGTCAAATCAGAGAGGTAGACTACATGAGCCCAACAACAGTTTCTGTTTCTATTTCACTTTCAATTCATTCATTTTGGCTCGACGCTTATAAACTACTTATATTTTTCATTCTTGTTCTGTTCTGAATGGCGTTAAATTGAAAGGATTTGTTGTGGAGTAAGGGGGACTAAAACAGACTATAGCTATGTTTATAGTGTTCATAATGTTTGCAAACATTTCACTTTATTTACCGCTATATAAATATTTCTAAATGCAATAATAAAATGTGACTTTTTTGTGACTTTTCTGTTTTTATTCTCTCTGTCTTTCAAAAACTCAATTTTATATTTTAACTATGCAGCAGAAGTTTAAAAATAAATAAAGTACAAATATAATGTGAAGTCAAGCTCATCATGAGATATTGAGTAGAAAGTGTTTTGGTTTAAACTGTTGAAGTGATTTTCATCGTTTTGATTCTTGTATGTGAATGTTACTGACCTCAATCTCTCCAGTTTACAGTGTGAATCCTTCAGTACGTCACATAAGTCATTCACTCCTGTGTTTGTGATTTGATTCCAGCTCAGGTTCAGTTCTCTCAGGTGTGATGGGTTTGATTTCAGAGCTGAAGTCAGGATGAGACACTGTTTCTCTGATATACTGCATCCACACAGACTGAAGACAGAAAGAGAAATAACAATGACTCAGATCTATGATGATCATCAGCAAATGCTATACAGTCACTAATAAACCAGAAAAATCATGAAATCTTAATGATATGAAACAAACCAAGACAGGAGTATTTGAGGACACTAGTTACAATCCAAGTCTGGACCCATCCTCAGTCAACAAATAATCAATCAATACATAGAATCAATATAGAAACAACAGTAAAATTAACTAAATTAAATGGTCTATTTTCACATTTTTAATAGATAAAAATCATCAATTTAATCAAATCAAATCATTTGTTTAACCTATTTCATAGTGTAGTTTACAATTGCTATCTATACAAATAGATTAAATGATTATACTTCCCTTAATAAAAGATTGTTTCACAGCAAAGATGTCAAGAGTCCAGTGGTCCTAATCTAAACAGTGAACTTTAATCTGACTGTAACTGCTGTACAGTATAATGATACTAACTCTAGTTTCTCCAGCTTGAATTGTGGGTTCATCAGTAGATCACTGAGGTTTTTCACTCCAGAGTCTCCTAGTTTATTCCAGCTCAGGTTCAGTTCTCTCAGGTGTGATGGGTTTGATTTCAGAGCTGAAGTCACAGCAAAACAACCTTCATCTGTCATTTTACAGCCTCTTAACCTACATTGACAAAAAGAGGAAGAGCAGAAAATAAGAAGAAAATTAAATAAGTCACTTTCAATTTCACCAGATTAGGGATTTCAGCTATTTTTCTATTTATACAGCTATAAAAATAAAATAAATAAAAGCCAACCCAGTAACACTTTACATTAAGGTTGTATTAATAAACATTAGTTAATGCATTAGTTCACATGAACAAGGCATCTGTTCAGCTTGACTTAGTCCTTGCTCATGTTAACTTATTCATAAATTGCACTGCAACCGATTTTTGTAATATGAACAGTATTTTACTGTAATATCTACAGTAAGATACTCTAAGATCTCATACAGTAAGATAAGTATTGTACTGTAAACTGCAAAGGATTGTGGGAAAATATATGATCACTACTGTAATCCTCCACTACTGTAAATCCTACTGTAAATTTACAGCAGTGAACTTGCCCACGAAAAACTGACCAATGGCAAGGGAGATTTATTTTCTCCTGTTGAGAGGAAGTGGCAGTAAAAGGACAAAAGAGAAATGTTGCACCATCATTAACTTCACAAAAGGTTAGTATATTTCTGTTTTATGAAAAACTGAGCAATTTTAAGATGTTTTCACCTGTTAACAGCAAACTAACAATATTCATCGTATTTTTCATGTTGGTAAGCTTTTTTCCTGACTGATGGCCATAACGGTGAAAACATGGACTGACTGGTGAGTAAGTTAAGGTGACCTATTAGTCGAAATAAACTTAGTTAATCAGAGAAACACGTTTGTACATTCTGCTGCATTTTAATGTAAGTTAGCTCGTCTGATTTAACCTTAACAGCGAACTGAGGTGAAATACTGAGGTAAAGTGCGTTAGGCAACACCGCTGTTTGTGTCCAGATTTTAAACAGTATTTTCAAGCCCTTCTTTTTGTGGCAGAGTGGGCAAGTTCCCTCCCCTGAACTTGTGATTGACAGCCTTTTAGAGCCGGGGATTTGTTATATAAAGGCTGCAATTGGGTTACCTGGGATGCGTCATGGCTAGCTCCGCCCCTTGGTGCGTGCAGACTTCCATCTGAAAGGTACGTTTTAGCTGTTTGGCTAATGTTGCAGCGAGTTGGGCATATCCGTTAATAAAATCTATTCATTGTAGCTGGAATAGCATCTTATTCACGGCTTCGCGTTGGTGTGCAGGCTGTCACTATCCCTCGGTAGGTTGAGTTTCATTAATCGTTTGCATAGCATTCGTGTTTACCATAATTCACATTCTTTTATTCCAGTTGGGTTGATTCCACTCATCCTCCTATAAACTGCTGAGATTTGTGCTGTGAGCAATTGTATGACTTGTGTGTCTCTGTGACGGACATTTGGTATGTATAGTACATTTTTAATAAAAATAATTGTTCGGATTTAAGTTATTAACAATTTGTTTTTTGTTAGGACAAACAATTTCTTTGGGAGCGCTTCGTCTTTTTGCGTGTTTGGGTGATCGCATCCTGCATAGAACAGGATTAAGACGGCACTGCTGTTTTGCTGTTTTGTTTACTTTTGTTTCTTTCTTTTTACACGCTAAAGCCGGTAGTTGTGGCAGTAGCTGTCCTGACTTTTTTCGACTTTGTCCTTTCATTACCTATATAGCAACAATTGTCAGTTGTGTTGCACATATTTCAACCATTTGGAAATTGTCTTTATTTTCAGTACGATGTTGTTTGTATTTTGATTAATTGTTTTTTTTCTGTGTTTTAGGCCCCTGAGTTGGGCGGCTAGCTGCTCTATTATCCTGGTGGTGGTGTTTGCAGCACAGAGTGTGGATTGCCGTTACAGTCACTCACCTCACTGTGTGTGTGTGTGTGCGTTCGTGTGTGTGGCGTGTGGTTACAAAATCACTTTGCAGCTAGCCTACCCTGCTACGGGTGAGCCTTAAATTAGTGCTTTGTTCTGTGTGACATTGAGTCATATTTTGTCTGAGTTGTTTTAAATAATTTATTCAATTGTGAACTTAATAAATATATTTTGTATACTGATATCTTATGTCTCTGCCCTTCATGGTAACGAACCTCTTTTCCATCAAATAGTTAGTTCCCCTTACTTTAAAGGGGTGGTGTAGTCAGCATTTAAAGGGTTTGTATTTATAGTGTGATTTTTGATTTGCCTCCTGTGGCCTCGCTACATTTTGTTTGTTATTTTCAAGTTTCTGGTATGGATGTCGTCTGTAACGTCGGAGGTGTATTTTGGATCCTCTTCTTGTGAATGACTGCTATATCGATGATAACATTATCTGGTGAGCTAATAATGTCAGTAAGCCAAAGTTGACAAATTTAACGTTAGTCACAGAGCAGCATAATATCTTTTCAACGCAGCCTCTTCATAGCTAGCAAATTAAATCTCCTCAAATGATGTTTAAGTAAGAAATGTGTGTATCAACGTGCACAAACTAGATGCTGACCATCAGGGGCAGAATCCTCATACAGCCAGTTGTCCATTTGACAGACATGCAGAATCAGGCGACCCAAAACACATTTTGTTTGACATTGCATTTACATTCATGCATTTTTCAGATGATTTTATCCTAAGCAAGTTATATTGTATTTATAGTACACATTGGTAAGGTATTTAACCCAGGGAACCAAATGTTTTTTTATTACCATGTCTTTTCACATCAAGATTGAGTTTGCATGCACATTAAAATTATTTCTATTAAACCAGCATTTAAACAGCTGCTTCAGGTATCTTTAACTTACTGTAACCTTTACATTCATGATAGCAATCTTACCGTCTGCCAAATTTAGATTATCGTCACTGTAAATCAACACATATGGATTTTTAATCATAGTAGGCATATTATATGCACAGACTTTATAGGAAACACACGTTTAGAACGTTTATATGAACAGATTGGTTAGCATTTATCATGGTCTACATCAGACTTAACTAAGTGTCAGGACAACAAAATTCAATAAACAAGAAGGTAATATTAAGTTATTTAAATCATTAAGAAAATATTGTATTTTTGCTCCATTTATTAAAAATGGTTCTAAATAAAGCCATGTTTGTCATCTCTGCACACACCAGTTTTATTACTGAATTAATGAAACCTTTTTTAAACACCTTCAATCAGTGATTCACTGGCCCATTCATAAAATTCATTATAAAAAATTTCAATAAAAAGTTTCTTACGTTCATATGTAGTATATAATGTTTTTTAATGCATACAGCACCAGGTTTGACAATTGAGGCAAATTCTATAAACATTCTATAAAAAGCTTTCGAACAGTAAGATTTTTTTATGTTTTTAAAGAAGGTCTCTTCTGCTCACTAAGCCTGCATTTATTTGATCCAAAGTACAGCACAAACAGTCCACGTTTGAACCATTTATATTATTTAAAATAACCTTTTTATATATATTTTAAAATGTCAATTATTTCTTTGATGAATGGAAAGTTCACATAAACAGCATTTATCTGAAATAGAAATAGTTTGTAACATTATAAATGTCTGTATCATCACTTGATCAATTTAAATCATCCTTGCTAAATAATATCTTTCTATTCAACAAAGAATCCTTACATTTAAAACGTTTTAAATATTGATAATAATAACAACAATAAAATATGTTTATCTGCATACTAGAATGATTTCTGAGGGATCATGTGATCCTGCTGAAGATGAGTAATGATGCTGAAAATTAAGCTTTGATCACAGGAATAAATTACATTTTAAAATATATTCAAATATCAGTTCATTTATATAATAAAAATATATCACAATTGTACTGCTTTTGCTGTAATTTGGATCAAATTAATGCAGGCTTAATGAGCAGAAGGGAATTCTTTAAAAAAAACATTAGAAATCTTAGTGTTCAAAAACCTACGACTGATTGTGTTCTTATTTTTGCTTTTCAGTATGTGTATGTTTGCCATGATACAAAGTCTCCAGGGGACTCTGATGATGCTCTTTTTTCCTGCTGTATCCTAATGGGTCAATATTTGTAATTTGTACTTTTAAAAATAACATGTTCAACAATTAAAAAGAATATTACCAGAACTAATGCTTATGAGTTATTGTGATTTTTATGGGGTTTGGGTGCTACAAATCCTGAATTACAGTGCTGTACCACAATCGGATTGTTTTTACAGGTAAAACATGTTAAAAATAAATGAAAATAAACTTTATAGTACTGATACTGTAATTGAAAATTATCCAAGTCTGTTTTTCACCTTATGCTTTTGTTGACCTCAATTTTGGTCTATTGTCACACAACTTACCTCAGTATCTCCAAATGACACTTCATATTTTCCAGTCCAGTGCAGAGCAACTTCACTCCTGAATCCTTCAGATTATTATTGCTCATGTTCAGCTCTTTCAGACTGGCATCTGATCCAAGAACTGTAGCCAGAGCTGAACAGCTCCTCTCTGTTAAGCCACAATCATTTAACCTACGACGGAAATAAGATTACAGAATATTAGATTAAATACATTTGCTAAATACAAATAATAAATATTAATAGTCAATCTACAGCTTTAATTACAATTATTTATACATTTGAAAGTGTTAGTTCTATGGCTTCAAGGAAAAGCATTACTAAGTGAATACTGATTAAACAACTTAACTATTATGACCATGTGCTCAACACTGGCTGTAAAACATGTTGTAAAAAACACAATACTGTTTCCAGAGTGTTCACAAAAATATGCACAGGAATGTTTGAACAGCTGTCTATCAGCGGGTACCACACTGACCCAGTATTTGGTACAACTAGTACTGCAGAAAGGCTGGAATTATACATTAAAATAAACCACAATCACTGGTTAGCTGATTATCTGTTGACATTTACTGCACACATTTGAGTGGACATTTGATGGACCAACCCATCATCCTTTTTGGAAAACAAAAGGAGAACAAAACTCTTCATTCTCAGCTAAAGAAAAATACTAGAATTTTTTAAAATAATTTTCCAGAACAACAAGAATTTTCATGACAACTTACAGAGCTCTTTTGGAGGTTTTGATGACTGCTGATAATCTAATGAGACACTCGTCTGATTTCTTGAATTTCTGAAGCTCAAACTCCTCCAGCTCCTCCTCTGATGTCAACAACACAAAGGCCAAAGCAGACCACTGGGCAGGTGAAAGATCAGCAGATGAGAGACTTCCTTTGCTGAGGTGAGTCTGAATGTCTTTCACCAGAGTTTGGTCGTTCAGTTCATTCAGACAGTAGAACAGATTGATGGATCTCTCTGGAGACAGATTAGCTTCTAATTTCTGCTTGATGTACTGAACTATTTCCTTTTTGCTCTGGTCATTTCCATTTTGCTGTGTCAACAGACCCTGTAAGAGTCGCTGATTGGACTGGAGAGACAAACCAAGGAGGAACCGAAGGAAAAGATCCAGATGTCCATTATCACTCTCTAGTGCCTTGTCCACTGCAGTCTTGAGCAAATCAATCATGGTTTTACTTTTGTTTTCCTGTTCTGTAGACTCATGAACAAATATACTTCTCTTCTTTATGTCTAGAAACAGATGTGCATATAGAGCTGCAATAAACTCTTGAATGCTCAAGTGAACAAAGCAGTACATGGTACCAAGAACAATCCCAGTTTCCTCCTTAAAGATCTGGGTACACATGCCTGAATACACTGATGCCTCATAGACGTCAATACCACAGGCTTCCAGATCTGTGTCATAGAAGATCACATTGTTTCTTTCCAGCTGATGAAATGCCAGTTTCCCCAGTGAAAAGATGGCATCTTTATCCCAGGAAACATCTGGTGTATATTCTCCATCATACTTTCGTCTGCTCTGCTGGATCTGAAATCTGAGAAAGTGTGTGTACATTTGTGTCAGAGTCTTGGGAGTGTCTTCAGTATTTGACTCCTGCAGTGTTTTGGAGACATCATCGGCCTGATTGTTTTTCACAACATTATTTCTTTTCTCCTCTAAAATGTTCTGGAGAACAGTGGCTGAAATCCAGCAGAAGACTGGGATGTGGCACATGATAAAGAGACTCTTTGATAGTTTAACATGATCGATGATTTCTTTGGCCAGATTCTCATCCGCGATTCTTTTTCTGAAGTACTCCTCCTTTTGTGCATCATTGAATCCTCGTATCTCTGTCAGCCGGTCGATACAGTCAGGAGGAATCTTACTGGCAGCTGCTGGTCTGGTGGTGATCCAGATGAGAGCAGAAGGAAGCAGATTTCCCTTGATGAGGTTTGTCAGAAGAACATCCAGAGAGGCTGGTGAAGATACATCAGAACACATCTCATTATCATTGAAGTTTAGAGGAAGACGGAATTCATCCAGACCATCAAGAATGAACAAAACTTTTTTGTTCCTTCTTGTAAGGTTCAGTCCTTTTGTCTCTGGGAAAAACTGAGTTATAAGGTCTGTCAAACTTTGTTTTTCTTTCTCCTTTAAGTTCATCTCTCTGAATGGAAGAGGAAATATGAAGCTGATATCCTGATTTTCTTTTCCTTCGGCCCAATCTAGAACAAACTTTTGCACAGAGACTGATTTTCCGATGCCAGCAACTCCTTTTGTCAGTACAGTTCTGATCTGCTTGTCTTGTTTAGGTGCTTCAAACAAATTTCTGCATTCAACCTGTATTTCTTGTGATTCATGACGTCTGGAAGCAACTTCAATCTGTCTTACCTCATGTTCAGTATTGACCTGTTCACTACAACCCTGAGTGATATAGAGATCTGTGTAGATGTTATTCAGAAGAGTAGAGTCACTTTGCTTTGCAATTCCTTCAAACACACACTGATATTTCTCCTTTAGGCTACACTTTAGCTGATGAATGAAGAACAGCTCATCTAAATACAGGAATAAAATACACAGATTGTTTAGTCTCTGGGTTTGTTGTGTTTGGAGCAGAATATGGAAGTCTAAAGGGAGTCTGTTATTGTAAGAAACAGCACAGATTATGAACACATGATATGAGAGACATATGAGTCATAACAGTGATTGAGGAAGAGGAAACATATTGACAAAGGGCTGGAAGCAGCTAACAGAGTCTCTTACCTTCTAGAGTATTAGCCGCTTCATTTTGCTTCATCTCTCTCAGGAAGTAGAGCGTGAGATCAAGAGCTGCTTCTTTCATACTGCATCTGTTCTCATTAAAGTCATTCACGTATTGCATGTTCTCTTTTTGTAATATTTTCTTAAACATGTCCAGCTCATTCTTTAGAAATTGTATTATTTTCTTCTCAAGATCCTTTAAACAAAGCAAAATAAAAAAATAAATAAAAAAAGACAAAGACAAAAGAACAAAATTTAACCAATTCCACATCCATTTTTGGTCCAAATTTTATTTATAAAATTAATATTTGTAAAACACTGCCCAGTAACCAATTAGTTTGCTATAAATCTAAACATTTAGAAAATATTTTCCTACCTGGAAGATTCCAGGGAGTTTGTCTGTGAAATTCTTGTGGTTCCTGTTAATCTGGACGTCTGACTCTAATGTCTCACATTGCAGCCTTTTAAAATTGTGAATAAAATTAAATGTGGTTAAAGCAAAATATCTTGTTATTTTTTAATCAAACACAAAGAGCAAGCATCAGCTGTTAAAGAGAAGGTTCTATTGAAGTACAAATTTAGGTAAATACTGGATCCTATATTTCTGTGCTATGAAGGAGAGAATAATGCAAAGAACAGGACAAAAAAAAAACAGTATTACAGGAGTTCTTCAGTCTAATTTGAAATGGTTTAATGCTGCAAATAGTAATTAAGTAGATGTTTCCATCGTGGATGCCTTTTATTGCTGCTTGTGCAATTGTTTTACTGAAAAGTAGCTGCAGACCAACTTCAATAAAAAGGAAAACAGATATTATGATCTGTGATTTATTGTTTTATTTAGTTAATTTCTATCACAAATATCCCAGTGGAAAAATAGCTAGTGCCATACAATACAAAACACATGAAATACCTTTCAGTAGCTGATGGTGTTTCCTCACTGAACCACGGTGGTAGACCTTCCTTTGACCAGTCACTCTTCACAGACACAGAGCTGAACACATGAGAGCCTGATCTTACACTAAAGACACAAAGATGAAAGGAGCTTTTTTAAACTTTATTTAATACAATCAATTTTACAAATTTTAAAAAGAAAGTACAATATATACCCCAATGCATAAATGAGAAAAGTATAAGTCCCCTTCCATCCCAGTACAGAAAATGTCAGTGTCCAAACTCTCTTCTGTAACAGCAGCAGCATCCTCATGTAACACACGAGTTTGATTTCTACTCTGTCTGCATCTAATGTTGTGCCACTGGAGCATTCACCTACATTCACCTCAGTCTCAATAGTCTCACTTCTCCCACCTTCCTCATTTATATCTTCCCTAGCAATAGAGGCACTGACCAACTAATCAAAATCAAATTCATCTACATCATACTTCAAGACCATGTAAACCTGTCTTCTCAAACAAATGACAGTAATTTACAGTCAAGCAGGATGTTTTTCATTTTGGACACTACTTTACCATGTCTTGAAAGCTACAAGCAAGAGTTCATCTTTAATAAACAGGGGGATGTTTGACAAAACATTTTTGCTGGTTGAAGCAGCAGCATTACGGGAGTGAAGGCATCCTGTATAACAATGGCATTCTGTACAAGACTGATTACTTTTTCAATACTGACAAGGAAAATAACAACAATGCTGTTCATATAAGAAGCTGATAATATGCTGAAGAAACCAACAACCTCTCCAACAGCAAAATCACATTGTGCCACTGAAACATCATCTATTTACATTATGCACTGTAACTGGTCCAAAGTCACTTGTCTGCAGACGGCAGTGTCATCCAGACAGAGATGGCAAAAGTTCACACATCCTTCATTCAAGTAGAAGTACAGATACTCTTGTTTAAAAATACTCTGGTAAAAGTAGAAATACCGACTACACTTTTTTTTTACTCCAGTTAAAGTAAATTAGTATGGGCTCTGACATGTACTCAAGTAAAAAAAATACCCATTACTCCTTCCTGTTTTACTGTCATGCTGGTAACTGGACCTCATGTCATATTGACACATTAATACAAAATAACTTGCAATTAAAATATTGTTAGCTAATGAGTGTATCAAGGCTGAACAACCACTATGTCGAAAGTCAAAAGTGAAAGTCGTGACGTATTGTCAAGTATGGTGACCCATACTCGAAATTGGTGCTCTGCATTTAACCCAGCCAAGTGCACACACACGTGAGAAGTGAACAAACACACACACTGTGAACACACACCGGAGCAGTGGGCAGCTATTGCTCCAGCGACTGGGGAGCAACAGTGCCTTGCTCAAGGGCACTTCAAAATTGTTATTGAAGGTGGAAAGTGCGCTGTTCATGTAGAACTGGGACAAAATTTCAGGCAGAAAAATCTTCAGGCCATCCCCTACACTTACAACTTAGGAAACCACAGACAACCCTATTTTTTTGTATGACCATTACATTTTAATGGCAGTGCATAATAATTAAATGTTTTCTCTTGAACTGCATCTTCACTTCCTTTTCAGTCTCCTCATTTTCCATGATATCTCTCTGCATCTCACTTTGTGTTAGTTTGCTTTTTTTTTTTTTACTAATTTTATTTTCCCCTCAGCCGACAACCATCTACTGTTATGAAGAGAACTGTCTTCACCTTGTTGCAAAACCACCTCATTGTATTTTTTTTTAATCTCAGTAATGCATATGATTTCCTGACAAAAATGAAAAAAATAAAATAAAAAATACTGTTAAAGATTTTTATTCATAATACTTTATATTTTACAATATATCCTTAGACCTGTTTAAACACGTATAGTTGTTGGCCTCCTGCATGTTAACACGACACACTGCAGTTTTCTGTAAAATGTATTGATAGTAATCAATAATTATTATTTTGTTTAAAGTTTTTGTTTAATTAAACCAATAATCAGAATTATTAGCAGTCATACTAATATGGAAAAACAAAATTTTTGGCCAAATTGTGGAGACCTACAAACAGAAAAACAAACTTAGTGTTATCTGGCAAATAATTATATGGTTTAACTGAAAACATTTCTTGTTATAGTTCAGATTTTGGAATTCACTAGATATTGTCTCTCATAATGTCATTAAGACTTGTTACACATCGATGCTAATTTTAATTCATTTGAAATGAAAGAATGATAGAGAGATCAAAGTGAAGGTGTAGTAGAAATGAAATTCATCAGTATCTGTCCGAAGCTGAAAAAAATGCCTGACTGCTGTACATAATATTTATTGCTGTAGTATTAGTACCTGTTTTATAAATGCAATGATCATGACCATGATCACAGACAGACACTCGTTATATGAGGGGAAATTAACCCTAAAGGGGTGTCATATCCTGGGGATACAAACATTTGACAAGCAGTGGGGAGAAGCAGTGAAAGTGTCTTATATCTTGATTTCATTTTGAATATTTAGAAGAGGTGACTTTTTTTCTCCATTCTTTGTTTAGCTCAGATCAAGGCAACATTTAAAACTGCATGACCGTCTGTAGTGGGAAATCTGTTCACCCTCCGATAAAAGCTGATCTAGTTCACATATTTACACATGGAGGAGACTAACCTGTTTAAAAAGCTGTTGTTCAGCATTAGATTATTAGGTTTACATTGGAATTTTATGAATTTAATGCTTATAATTTAATGCCTGTAATCAGTCTCTGAATGTTTGGATCTCAAGGGATATGTCGCCTTTTTAGGGGTATAAGTCAAGATATAAAAACAAATATACAGACTCTGTGATTTTGTGTCTTGTGTTTTAGAAAATCAAATCTTTTTGTAATCTTGACAAAACACATATTGTTGGAAAGGTCTGACATTCAAGGTTGCATATTTGGCAAATGTGATAAGCGATATTGTGACAGAAAATGATTGATTTATGACTGAAAACTGCATCAAATAAGTTCAGTAGAGTTTGGGTGTAACCCAGTGGTTATTTTTGGTAACGCACACAAACAAAAACCATGATTTCTGTAATACCAGCTTCACATTTGGAACATAACTGGGTTAGACATATTGATTTGATTTTACAGCAATTTTAGAGTGCAACAATTTATATAAAAAAAAATATTTTATATTAAAAAAATAGTATACTACCTTATCTTTATTCTAAACTTAATGTTCTATAACTTTTTAATGCTTTTTTTAATGCGTTCACTTCAGCAATAATCTGCTTTTTGTCTTCTTTAAAAAGAGACCAACCTTAGGTCTGGGTTTCAAAGCATTGAGGAATTACAACAATGATGTAAAAAGCATTGATAAACAAGTGTTGTGTTTTCAGAGAATTTATTCCCCAAAGAGGCAATGTATCCTGGGGAATACAAACATAAAATTTTTTAATAAACCAATAAATTAATTTTCTGATGTCTCTTTATGGTTTTGCCCTTTTTAGGCTGAGCCACATTCAGTGTGTTATGTTAAATAAGAATCCAGAATCTCAAATCTGAGGTTGCTTCTGAAATTAGTTTGGGGATTATCTAACCTTAATACTATATATATATATATATATATATATACATACATTTGAAGTGGATCAAAAAAAAAGTTGCTCTAAGACTAGAACGGGTATTGTTTTGGTTTCAGTAAAAATCTTTGATGAAAGGTTTTGATCCACTTCAAACGTTGACTAGTGTATTTCATGTCATTCATTGCTGCCTGTGACACAAAGAGCGCTCCAGTATAAGCACTAAAAAGCTATCACTCATTTTAGCTCAATTGCGATCTCACAAAGTTATGTTATAATCAATCAAGATCTCTACACAGCACAATGAATTTCTTATTAACATTGCATCTATACTTTGTTATAATGAGATGATTCATGAGCAGAACTCAACACTGAAGAAAAACACCAGCGTTTTGAGTGTGGATTCTAACTTAAACACATATAATAAATAAATCAACAGATATGACTGTGATTGGCTACTCAACAGAGCGCAAACACAAAAATACACAATGGAGTGTTTGCCAAATCTGAACGTGTCTAGGACCGGACCTGAATAATTATCTATCCCCCATCCTCCCTGACAAAACGTATTTGTGTTACATATTTATCTATTTAGTTTAATTTTTCAAGCTCATCTGCACTTCTGTTTAAATGTACATTAATGGATGAATAATGGATGTGTTACACATTTACATTTAAATATTGAAATTATTATTTTATGTGCTTTCTCTTCAATCATCAATTTGCTACTGTATGACAGTTTTTACACTAGTGGCCTATTTTCATTATCCTACCTAGGGCTCCACAACCCTACAGGCCTGACACTGACAACTTGTGTTTATAAACTCAAAGTAGAACTTAAAGGAGATTAACACCAACAGCTTTCAAGTAAAAACAGTGTGAAAGATTTAAGAGAAACTGAGGAAAACTGACTGCAAACTCCACTCAATCACCCACAACATCCAGACAGAGAGAGAACACTTTACAGCTAAAGATACTTCAGTTTGATGATTATTTGGACTTGTTTACCATATTACTTACATTTTCTACCATCTAAATCTGCAGCCTGAAAACTAAATGTAAATCATTTTAATTATGGGGTTGTACAGGACTGATCATATATGATGAATCAAACATATTTAACTAGACTAAATATTCCTGTATATTAGACACTTAAGTTTCAAGATGTTTTTAACCGGTGACAATCTAAAAACATATATAGGAAGTTCTGTTGTTTAAAGCATTTGACATGACAATGGTGAGAGAAAACAGTTCTTGTTGAAAAGTGTTCTTTCTTTCTGTGAAAACAGACTCAGTCTTACCTCTGTTTGTGTGAGAGACTCATCTCAGACGGAGAGTCCTTTCCTCGCTCCTCTGACATACTGCAGATAAACTGCTCAACACTGGGATCTTTGTGTCTCTGAAGACGATCAGATGCTCATCATGACCTGAACATGACAATGTGTCTGACATCAATATCAGGATAGTTCAGAGAAATAAATGAACTGGTGTCATAATGTCTTCAGATCATTCAGATCACTCACAACACATGCCGTTATTTACATTCACATTACTATGTAGCAATTATCCGAATATTAAAAAGGTCTAAAATAGCATTAATTTGTTGCTCGGGTTTATCGACCTCTCTATCCGGAAGAACAGCTTTGATTTGACCACAGAATACTTTCGGTCTCGCATCTGGGGGGAAATAAAATAACCATTTAAGAATTATTCTTAATACTACATTATTATTATAGACTTGTAAAGACGTTTTAACATGTGTCGTCTGTAAACGATTTGTTTTTAGTAATATCTTTCTGTCTCTCGGTCGCTACTTTGGCAACAGGCAAGTTATAAATTAACAAATCACACTTAAATAAAGCTATGAAATCCGTTCATCATTCTCCTAAATAACTGTAATCGTGAAAGTATTCAAACTTACTTGCAATAGTTCAGATGATCTTGTGCTGTAGGAACCGAATCCAGAAGTTTTTAAAACACTTTCAAGTTGGGATCGCTGTTAAACACCTGTGCGATCAACACGATTGATGTTTGTTACATGATACGACTCCACCAAAGTCCAAAATCCTGTCAAAATCAAAGTCCAGTTTGTTACAACAGATCTAGTGCATTACTGACACCAGCTGGACAGGAATGTAATGCACAAACACACCTGTTTTCTCCTCTCCATACATGCTTTTCAATGCAGAAATAATTTATTTAGCAATTATTTATAATGAACTTTAAGTTTCTACATGCAGATAGAAAATGCCCAGTTATTTTTTATCTTATTTTCTGAATTCACAATCTCTGTTCAGTTTCACAGGTTGCTGTGATGTAGATAAATGTGCTTTTCACAATCTGTCATTTAAGGTTTGAATAGTTTTAAATCTAATGTCTATTAAAAGAGAAAAAACTGAGACTGTAACTCATGAACTAATGTGGGTTTGAAAAAGACAAAACAGCACTTTGCCTTTTATTTAGAGCAGAAATTAACATTTTTATCATTTACAATCAAAAATGTAGTTATAATTTATGTATTTTAAATCCTACATTTAAGGAAATATTAGACTGACTAATGAATTTAGAGTCTTTATAATTCATGTCTTTCTGTACTCTTCAACATTTATAACACTGTTTTTTATGTAATTTAAGTTTAAATGACAAATACCACAGCTGTCTTATTTACACTCAATGTAATTTATTCTCTGATATTTTGAACTCATCTCTCCATTCCTGTCTTTACCACTGTCCTAAAAATCCTGCATCAGAATCTGAATAACAAAAGGAAAGCGGATAAGCAAAGCACAGTTTACAAGAACTAAAACTGATGCATCCATCAGTCAAAATGTGTCTGCAGGGGTTAAACTGGGATTTGTTATGTGGGGGACTCTATGGGGTCAGGCTTTTAGTTTTGGAATTTTGAAATCTTCAGTCAACTCTCCTTAATGAGAAATGGAAACAAACCAGATTTCTCTGAGGTTGGACTATGTTTAGGGTGCGCTCAACAAAGCTGAAATTCTTAATATAGTCTAATGTCACGTGAATAAAAGGAAGGGTCTGGGTCCAGGTGCAGGGAAAGGATATTTATTAATTAAACAAATAAACAAACAAAGCAAAACCAAAAAGGCCAACATGGCACAACACGACTAGAATAAAAACAAAAGATAAACAAAACAGGAAACACGGTCTAGGAGCCAGGAAGTAACACAGAAACAAACCACACAGAAGACAGTACAGGAGACAATGCAGCCAGGATGAGTAGTGGGAAATGAGTGTTCTTATAGACCAGATAATTGTGGACAGATGTGAGTGTAATCAGTGCTAATGACTAGACAGGAGTGTACAATTAGGGAAGTGCAGTGCAGGGAAGGGAAAACAGCGACCTCAGGTGGCTGAGGGAAGCCCCACAGCCCAGATCATGACAGTCTAAATGACAATAACAGCACATAGTTAATAAGTATACAAAACCATTAGTAAACTGTGAATTATGTTAAAAACGAGAACAGAACAGTGTTGTTAGTCTTAAAATGTTCAATTACATTGGCACTGTTGTGCGTCAGGTGTTCGAGTCCCAGCTCACAGACCTATAGGAACAAACACTCGTAATGAAGAAGTCATGAGTGTCTGCTATTGTCCAAGTGCACACATACAGCAGTGAGGAGTGAACACAACTCACACACAAACCCTGAACACACACCCGGAGAAAAAAGAAAAGTTAAATATCTTTGATATTCATATAGTCATAATGCATCAAAAAATCATTTGTTGTTGTTTATAAGCCTGAGGAATGACAGTTAAATTCAACAAGAAAAAGAGGAAAACAAGAGAGATTTAAGAGAGAGATACTGTCAAAGGTGCAGAACGAGATCACGACAAACTTCATCAACCTTTCAAACTTCATCGTTTGAAGTATCTTTATTCGTTTTATTATATTTACTATGTTGTTAAAGTGTTTGTAAAACATCAGTGTCAGTATTAAACATTGTTCTCGACATGCAAATATATCTACTGTTAGAGTTTTTAATGCCAGTAAAATGTACACTTGTGTGTTTTGACCTGGTTTTGAAAGTCATAATTAAGTAATGTAGTGTCTCTGGCCAAGCTTATTATTTTAAAGCAAGTTTGCATGAACGTTCTCACCAAGAAGAAAATATGTCATAATCACAGATTTCTTTTTTGCAAATCTAACTTCCTGGAGTACAATCTTGATTTTATTTACCACAGTTATCGGAAATAATGTTCAAGCACATGATAATGACAGACTTCATTGTTTAAAGTAAGTAGCTTTATTTATTTGATTATATTTATTATATTGTTAAAATGCTTGTAAAACATTAGTGTGATCAATTAACCATTGTTGGCTTTCCTGGCTTTATTTACCACATTTATCAGAAATAATGTGCGATTTTGTGATATAGTCTTAACATAAAAACTAATCATGTTGTTTATTACATTACAGAAAAAGCATGATAAAGTGGACAATGTTGTTTGCGGTGCTGGAACAATGGCCTGCCCTGTCTTTTCCTAATGAGGTAAATGTAATGGGAAGTATTTAGCTGTGGTAAAGTTTTTATAATTGAGGTTATTTTTAGCGTTTTTGAGTCCAAACGCATTACCAACGTGGATCTCCCACCTTCAGATTATTGTTAGACCAACATACAGCACAACATCTGAAGAGGTCCAGAGCAAGACAGGGGAAAGGAGATGGAAGATCTTAACAAGCTTAATCAACAGCTAACATGTTAATGACAATCATGTGTAACCTCTAGACTGTATGATTTATCAGAGCCCTTTAATTGCAGAAAATAGCATTGTCTCACTGTTTGCAGGAGGAAACCGATTGTGTATTTCTCAAGTGAACATGGGCTGATTAAACTAAATGCTGAATTTAGAGTAACACAATGCTGCAAAGATTGAAAGTATTTATTAAATGCCTTCTAAATTAGTGGATTCATTGACTCATTGGTAGATGTTTTGTTACATATACATATAATTGACATATAATTTATAGATGTAAACTCATAAGATCCTGTGCTTTGGCACACAACAATCAGAAGTTAAATGGTTTCTCCACCCCACAATAAAAATGTTGTAATTAATCACTTACCCCCATGTCCTTCCAAATCTGTCAAAGCTTAAATCTTATTAAAGCTCTCTGTGCTTCCTTATCAGTGTCCAGAAACGTAACAAGGAGATTGGTCAAATAATCCATGTGACATCAGGAGTTCAACTGGAATTTTACAAAGCTGTCAGAGTACTTTTTGTATGCAAAGAAAACTAAAATAACAAATTAATTCAACAATTGGTCTCCTCCGGCTCATATTTTGGAGTATATCACCTGACCACAAAAGCAGTTCTGGGCGTTGATCGTGTTTATTACTTTGCTGTCTATGGAAGGGACAGAGAGCTGTCAGATTTCATCAAAAATATCTTTTGAGGATGTACAAAAGGTTTACAGGTTTAGATCAACAGTGTAAGTGTCTAATGACACAATTTTCATTTTGGGGTGGAGGTAAGATAAAATAAATAACACTACATGACATCTCTTAATCAATTATTCTTATTTGGTGCCCATTTTTCAGACTCAAATATTGTGAATCACAGAAAGCAAGCAGTTCTGGAATGTCCCCCTTTGTTTCTCCGTGAAGATCCTCCTGCACTGTCTAAAACATGTCTGTGAGTGTGTTTCATTAATTCTTCTGCAGATATGTTTTGTTCATTTAATGTAGGTCAATAGCAGGCCTGATAGTGGAAAAAAATCCTGAGCCTGAACTTTTTTTTCCCTTGCCCCCGAGGTGAGTGGGGTGGAGGTACTATGTATGCGACGCACTTTTACACATAACTTGTTGGTTCAGTTCAGTCAGATAAAGGTTTTTCACAAAAAAAGCTTATAGATTGGCATTTCAGCCTTTATCCCATTAAAATGAATAAATCAAGTATATAATGCATAACACTTATTTAAAACAATGTCCTAATTGTTTAGATTTTTAGAAAGCACATTAACTTCTTTCACATTTACAACTCTGTGTTTGCATAAAAAACATTGGTCGAGATTTGCAATAATCTGACCAAAAACAGCTAAAAATTTGGACGTGCAAATTAATTCTATGTCACGAGGGGGCGCTTTTGGAGCGCTGAAATATTACGGTTTCCCTAAGAATGGCTGAAAGCAAAGCAGCATTGTTTTATCAGTCATGAAATGAAAATGCCAACGACACGTTTCTGAGGACTGTCGGTTCCCTTCAGATACATTCATATAAAGGCAACAGTGCCGCGTTTTGACTTTGAAACGTGCAGTGAGCATATTTATTCAATGAAATCATTGCCTCTTAAAGTTTAATCCAGCTCTATGGCGATTCTCGTCTTTCCGTCCCCAACTGTAAGACCTCTTAAAATAATTAATCCTCTTCTTTTACTATTTAAAATATTTACCACTTTTTATGGCCTTAAATTTGATACAACTAAATTGAGGAGTTTTAAGGACCCCGTGAGCCCTCTACTTCAGGATAGCCGTCGGGCAGCCGGTCAAATAATGTTGGTAGCCCGACTGGAAAACCCAATAGCTCCGGGACGTCGGGCTAGCGATTTTGCGAGCCCTGTAAATATGCCTTCCCCTTAATGTCTTCCCCTGGCTTCATAAACATAGCCATGACTTACGGTCTGAGTTGCCAGTAGGAGACAATTGTACAGTATGGGAGCTAAAAACACCTTCGTGCATGGAGCATTGCCTTAACCTGTATCGATCTATTTGACAAAGACACAAGGCCCGCCCCTTCCCTACTTCTGATTGGCTCATCGGCTAGAATGTGACTTGTTTGAGTCGTTGAGCGTTAAAGCTGCTCTCTGACCTGCACATCTCAGATTTAGAGAAATGACAGAGCAATATCCGCGAACCTGATTTTTTTTTTTTTCCGCAGCCACAGTACGCCGGAAATCCGGCGTGGTGCCGGAACGCTATCACCCCTGCAATAGGATTTAAAACTTATTACCATACAAAATATGTTATTCCACATGTAGGATAAGCAAAATGTTTACAATAAATATATATATAAAAAAAACCTCATAAACCACTCACACTTTTCATATTGTTTTTTTTTTTTTTAGAAAAAAGACACTTAAACTTAGATGAGCTGATAATGATGTATTTGTTGTTTCATTAGGACACATCTCCAGCAGACAGACAGACCAAAGGATGAAAATGGGAAGTCTTGTTATAACCGACGATGATATGGACACTAGCACACTGCCTACCTTTACCAACTTTGCTGTTGTTTTGGAGGAAGTGTTTCAGACCTACAATCTGCTGTTTCTAACCTGTTTGGCTTTATCTTCACCTTGGATTTTAAAGACCCTAAAGAACTCAAATATACTTTTGAAGTAATTAAGAAGGTGTTCATTGAAGCGGGCACTCACTGCTCTACAAAGGTACAGTCCCTTAAAAAAACTAAACTGGTGCTGTGAACGTTGAGATTTTGCTTGTGCATCTTTTAAGTTAAACATATATTAGCATCTTAATGTTCAAATCAGAAACATTCAAAGGGATTGTTGTATGTTTGAAAATGTCTTTAGATGGTTTCGCCTCACTGTTTTTAATTTTTTGGCGTTATGAAAGTAGGCACTTATTGCTCTACAAAGGTGAAGTCCCTGAAAAGTAAACTCTTGCGGTGAACAATGAAATCGTGGTGTGAGCATATTTTAAATTAAACAAATATTAGCATCTTAATGTCAAAATGTTAAAGGATTATTAAACTGAATTGTTGAAATGTTAATATAATGTTTTACAATGTCATTTGTATTTATTTATTTTGGTTAATTGTGTGTTTTTTTTTTATCTTTTCAGAATCTTTATTAATTGTGCCATTTTATTTGTATTTTGTTTTATTTGTATTTCATTTGTATTTGTTCAATTTTTTTATTGTTTGTTTAAAAATGTTAATACTGATTGCATCTTCAGTTTTTATTTTTTATTTTTCCAGGATTTTATTTTATTTTATTTAGTGTCAATTTTTTTTCTGTTAGGAAGTAATGATGTTATTTTATCTTGTTTGTATTTCTTTCTACATTCATGATAATAAACTAAATTTGAAGCCTGCAGTTATAGTTGTATTTTATAACATTGTGTAGGTGCTAACTAGGACAAAACCTCTTTGTCCATAAAACTCACAGAAAAAAAGTTTAGACCATAATTTATTAAGAGACATTAAAAAAAAACATTATAAGTCTTTTTAACTAAGAAAAATGTGTTAGCTGAACAAAAAAAAGAGTCATGTGACTTTACTCAGTGACTTGAGTTGACAGAACAACTCAACTTCAAAGTTGAGGAAACTCAAAAAGCTGTGCAGCAAGTTGCCTTGAAATCTTAAGTCAACTTTTCATTTTTTACAGTGTAGTCATAATGCATCCAAAAAAATGTTGTTTACAAGCCTGAGGGATGAGAGTTAAATTCAACAAGAAAAAGATGAAAACAAGAGAAATTTAAGACAGTTTTGCTTGTGGACGAAAAAAAAATATAACATTCAAGAGAACATTTTAGAGATCTGTGCGTTTCAAATTAAAGCGATTTTTAATTAATAGACAAAACCCTCAGATACCTGTCAGCAATCGCAGGAAGTCTGCTTAAAAAAAATGCAATTTTTTTAAATATTCTGTAGCTTCAAACACTTGTCTGCGACCCAAAACACTTTATGACAAATGCATGTAATATTCATAAATGCAATCTTTATGTCTGTAGTGAAGTAGTATCATGTCATTAGGTAGTGTAGATAATAGAAAGCTTACCACGGAGTGAAATGAAGGACCTACTTTATGATTGTTCTGTATTGAGATTAGAAACATTAAAGATCTTTAAATCAGTGGAAAACAGTCTTCAGTTTAATACAGTAGACATATATTTTGCTTTGTGTATATAGTATTTACCAAATAAGAGTTTTGATTATATAATCCATCTCCAATAAACCAGTAACACAAGACCATTGTATCAGTTTTCAGAACTAACTTGTGAAACAGATCAAAAATAAACACTGAAACTTGGGTCCAAAATAATTTTGACTCCTTCTTACAAAAACCACATGATGATAGATAGCCTTCTTTAAACTTACTAATAAAGTCATTACTTGAATAATATCAATGAATTATTTTAAAGTGAATTTCAACTTTATTAGGAATTACATATTTATTAATATCTGACTAGAGTTGAGGAACAAAAGAAAGTGATAATCAAGTTTATACTTCACTGAAGCATTAGGATAAAATCAATATATCATCAATAAATGTGACCCTGGAGCACAAAACCAGTCTTAAGTAGCTCAGATATATTTGTAGCAATAGCCAACAATACATTGTTTGGGTCAAAATTATACATTTATCTTTTATGCCAAAAATCATTAGGATATGAAGTAAAGATCATGTTCCATGAAGATATTTTGTAAATTTACAAAATTTTTAATTAGTTATATGCATTTCTAAGGACTTAAAATTTTAAATAAATTTGTAGAGATCAGACGTGTGATATGGTTCATTTCTTTTAATATTGTTGCATATTGTAATCCCTTTTGATTTGGAAAGATCTTTACTGACATTTATAGAGAATTTACAACTTGTATTTAAACAACTCTCAGTTTAAAGTATGAAGATTATTAGTATGTTTAATTAGAATAATTGTTCTTATACTCAAACAATATTTAGTATTTTGTAATTGAGAGGTATTTCATTTCCAATAATCTGGCTTCCTTAAGAGACTTTAATATCCAACATTTCTAACTCAACACATGCATGATCATACAGTGGAAATATTACAAGATTTGGCAAAAGAATTAGATTATTCTCCAGACATTTCACTCCATTTAGTCTAATGAATATTATATTTTCTCAACAACAAAAACAAATCGATATAATACTATATATGTTCTTTTTGGAAAAGTCATATTCATTTGAATGAAATAAAACTGATGACATTTAAGATTAGACTGCAATTTAATGTAACACTTAGAAATGATGACATTATTACATTATACAGTAATGACTAAGAACTTTCCAAAAATGTTCAACAACAAATGAGAAGAAATATTAACAAAGAGAGATCTAACGGATTGGTTCCTGCACTTTTCATTAATTAAATCAAATGTATCTAAAAACAAATGTGTATTACATGTAAGAGAGATCATGTAAATGTTTTAATTTCACATTGTTTTATATCTTTGACACATTTAAGTGCTGCACTTGACAATCACATTTAAACATTTGAATCATTATGGATGAGTTTAATACAAATATTATTAAACTGAAGAGCCAGACAGACTCATCTGAGCGTCTTCCTCCTGTTTCAGCTTTCAATAAAACAAAAGCATCATTTGCTTGAATACTAAATCAACATGAATCATTCAGTATCACATGTTTCTAACACACATGCTGCATTATTTGATTGTAAAGTCTGAGTCTCTTCACCTGTATGGATCACATTCACACATTTATCACACATTTCTTTCTCCTCATAGACACAGTAGTGAAGCTCTTCTGTGGATCCTCACCTGATGTTCACTGCTCCTTTCATCAGGATCCAACAACTAGGATAGACAGCAGTTACCATCTTTTGCCGAATTAAGTCTATGAGGGACTATTGACAATGAATCTTATACTCTGTAGAAAGAAACAGAAAAGAGATAGAAAAAAAACAGTGATCATGATCTTGCAAAGATATTCCTAAAACAATATTTGTGTTTTAAATACATTTGAACATGATTTCCATTCATATGTTTGTCTGTTTGTGTGACTCCTGTTGAGACACTATAAAGAGAAACACACACTAATGAGTGAACGCCAAATATAATAAACCACAAGAACAAATACTAATGTGATTTTGCCTCAAAACTAAACCCTTTCAGTGAAATGTTCCATTAGTTAAAGCTGTTTTTCCTCTAGTTTCAACATTTGTATTGGTCTCAGTAAATAAGTGAAAGTAAAGTAAGTGTAAAGTAATGTGACGTGTTGCTTGTCAAAGTAAAAACACACAAGAGACAGAGACATTGATCATGTGATGCTGGACGGCTGTGAGCTGAAGCTGGAATCTGCACTGATTTTACCAGCGTTTTCCTCCAATCTGACCAAATCTATTTCAAACTGGAATGATTCACTATTACTGATGGCATTAATAAAGCAGCTGTTGTTGGATAAAGCTCTGACAGTCTGCTTTTGTTCTCTTTCCTCCTTTGTGTTCAACATTTTGATCAACTTTACATTTCATTCAGACACAAACCCTTTGAAATAAAGCTTGAGGATCATTTGATCATCTCCTTTCACAAATATTTGAAAGTTAATATTTGTCCACATATCCGAGGTAATTAAAGATCTCTTTACTATCACAAAGTGAAGTTTACTCACCTCAGTTTACAGTTTGAGTCTCGTAGCACATCAATGAGCCGCTGCTTTGAGTCTCCAATCTTATTAGAACTCAGATCAAGCTCTTTTAGAAACTGCAGTGCTTTTGTGTTTGTCAAAGACCGAGTTAAAGAAGAAACATCTGTAATGCCACAGTTATTAAGACTAGAAAGAGACAAACAGAGGAAGAAAAAATCATCTTACAAACAAACCATTAAGGTGAAGAACTTTAAACCAAAACACTTTATACTCAATATCTCATGATGAGTGGGTTCATGGGTTCACATTATATTTGTGTAAACTGTTGAAGTGATTTTCATCATTTTGATTCTTGTATGTGAATGTTACTGACCTCAATCTCTCCAGTTTACAGTGTGAATCCTTCAGTACGTCACATAAGTCATTCACTCCTGTTTTTTTTATTTGATTAAAGCTCAGGTCCAGTTCTCTCAGGTGTGATGGGTTTGATTTCAGAGCTGAAGTCAGGATGAGACACTGTTTCTCTGTAATACTGCATCCACACAGACTGAAGACAGAAAGAAAAAAAGGCAATGAATCAGATCTATGATGATCATCAGCAAATGCTATACAGTCACTAATAAACCAGAAAGATCATGAAATCTGAAATCTGAAATGATATGAAAAAAAAAAACCAAGACAGGAGTATTTGAGGACACTAGTTACAATCCAAGTCTGGATTTGTCCTCACTCAACATTATATTAATTTAGATTAATATATTGGATTAAACTAGATACAATGCAAAAATGAACATTTAAAATAATTTATTAAATAATGAGATTGTGTTTTAAGTTATTTCAGAGTGTACAATCTCTAAATACACATTTCTAATAAAAGTAGATTTAGTGAAAGTAGCATTAGTCCAGTATAAATGTGACTGTCAGAATAATCTACTGTCATTTATTACACTTGTTTTTATTCTGTTTTCACTTCTGTCTTGTTTCACAGCAAACATGTCAGATTTTAGCAAGTTTAATGCTCTTTCTAATACACATACAAACCCATGAACTAATAGTATTGCTGAATCTTTCTGATGATGGAGAAAAAGCAGAAGATGCAGCACTATAAATGATGTGACTTGAGTCTGTTGTCTTCAAATAATCTAAACTTTAATCTGACTGTAACTGCTGTACAGTATAATGATACTAACTCTAGTTTCTCCAGCTTGAATTGTGGGTTCATCAGTAGATCACTGAGGTTTTTCACTCCAGAGTCTCCTAGTTTATTCCCGCTCAGGTTCAGTTCTCTCAGGTGTGATGGGTTTGATGTCAGAGCTGAAGTCACAGCAGAATAACCTTCATCCGTCATTTCACAGCCTCTTAACCTACATTGACAGGAAGAGGGAGAGCAGAAAATAAGAAGAAAATAAAATAAGTCAGATAATTTTCAGAAGCAAAAAAAAAATTCAGGGGAAAGTTAATTCAATCCTCAGACGAGAAAGAACGACTGCGTGTAAGTGACTACTTTAATAACAATATCAATAGGCGATCGTTACTTTGAGTTGCCGCTAAAAGCACTCTGTCGTTTCAGTTTATTTACTTATTCGTTAGTATAAATATTGAGCTGCTGCTAAAAGCACTCTGTCGTTTCTGTTTATTTACTTATTCGTTAGTATAAATATTGAGCTGCTGCTAAAAGCACTCTGTCGTTTCTGTTTATTTACTTATTCGTTAGTATAAATATTGAGCTGCTGCTAAAAGCACTCTGTCGTTTCAGTTTATTTACTCATTCGTTAGTATAAATATTGAGCTGCTGCTAAAAGCACTCTGTCGTTTCAGTTTATTTACTCATTCGTTAGTATAAATATTGAGCTACTGCTAAAAGCACTCTGTCGTTTCAGTTTATTTACTCATTCGTTAGTATAAATATTGAGCTGCTGCTAAAAGCACTCTGTCGTTTCTGTTTATTTACTTATTCCTTAGTATTAATATTGAGCTGCTGCTAAAAGCACTCTGTCATTTCTATTTATTTACTTATTCGTTAGTATAAATATTGAGCTGCTGCTAAAAGCACTCTGTCATTTCTATTTATTTACTTATTCGTTAGTATAAATATTGAGCTGCTGCTAAAAGCACTCTGTCGTTTCTATTTATTTACTTATTCGTTAGTATAAATATTGAGCTGCCGCTAAAAGCACTCTGTCGTTTCTATTTATTTACTTATTCGTTAGTAAAAATATTGAGTTGCCGCTAAAAGCACTCTGTCGTTTCTGTTTATTTACTTATTCGTTAGTATAAATATTGAGTTGCCGCTAAAAGCACTCTGTCGTTTCTGTTTATTTACTTATTCGTTAGTATGAATATTGAGCTGCCGCTAAAAGCACTCTCTCGTTTCTGTTTATTTACTTATTCGTTAGTATGAATATTGAGCTGCCGCTAAAAGCACTCTGTCGTTTCTGTTTATTTACTTATTCGTTAGTATGAATATTGAGCTGCCGCTAAAAGCACTCTCTCGTTTCTGTTTATTTACTTATTCGTTAGTATGAATATTGAGCTGCCGCTAAAAGCACTCTGTCGTTTCTGTTTATTTACTTATTCGTTAGTATAAATATTGAGCTGCCGCTAAAATCACTTTGTTGTTTCTGTTTATTTACTTATTCGTTAGTATAAATATTGAGCTGCCGCTAAAAGCACTGTCGTTTCTATTTATTTATTCTTTTTTTTTTCATCGAGTTGCTGTTAGAAAATGACTCTTTCTTCTGTTATTTGCCTTGCTAGTGTTTTTCTATAAATTGTAGTTTTTATTGCACTCATTAAAATTAATAATTGAGCGGATGGCCAAGGAAAGCTTTTGTTATTTCATATTGTTCCCTTCTTGAGCAATTAAAAGTGGGAAGCTGTTGCTTTTGCATTTTGCATGCGGGTGATACATTTGCAGCTGACTGAGCCTAGGAGGCGTCCCTAGCTGTTATCAGTAAAGCATTGTTTGGTTGTGTATTTAACTGCCTCATACCAGCTGACCAGCGGAAGCGTTCAGCCTCCTCACGTGAAGACCGACAAGAGTAAAGACCTGCCACTTTTCCTGCGCGACTTTAACTGAGCAAGGAAACCGACAACGCACTTAAGTAGTCCTTTCCTTTATTTCACTCTTCTTTCTGTTCTCCTCTATCATGTGTTTCCAATTCATTCCGGTGGTTTCTACACATCGCCCTAACATCACACGCACACATCAACGCAATCTTTCTAACCTGCGTCCTATCGACACCTCTTCCACTGAACCTTTCTCTTTCATGGTTGGACTCTGGAACTGTCAGTCAGCTGTCAACAAAGCTGACTTCATTTCGGCATTTTCTTTGCAATCTGGCCTGAGCATCCTAGGTTTGACAGAGACCTGGATACGTCCAGAAGACTCTGCAACCCCAGCTGCTCTATCTAATAATTTTTCCTTCTCTCACACCCCTCGTCAGACTGGAAGGGGCGGCGGAACTGGATTGCTAATTTCTAACAACTGGAAATACTTAACCCATTCTCCTCTATGCAATTATAGTTCATTCGAATCTCATACAATCAATGTAACATCTCCTATAAAACTCCATGTTGTGCTAATTTACCGCCCTACCAGTCAACTTGGCTTCTTCTTAGAAGAGCTGGATGGGCTGCTGTCCTCTTTTCCAGAGGATGGCAGCCCACTTCTAGTCTTTGGGGACTTAAACATTCACCTTGACAAACCCTATGCTGCTGACTTCCATTCACTTCTAGCTTCATTTGATCTAAAACACATTATCACTACATACACTCATAAGTCTGGCAACCAACTTGATCTCATTTACATGCAAAATTGTATTTCAGACGATATTGCGGTCAAACCCCTACACATCTCTGACCACTTCTTCATTACATTTGACCTACATCTTGCTACTTGTGCACCCCCAACCCTTCTACCTGTTACTTTTAGACGAAACCTACGCTCTCTCTCACCATCCCACCTTTCTTCCTTAGTATCCTCCTCCCTTCCCTCTCCAACCCACTTCTCATCCCTGGATACTAATGTAGCAGCCAACACCTTATGCTCCACTCTCTTGTCTAGATGATATATGCCCTCTCTCCTCCAGGCCAGCACGAGCTGCTCCGACAACTCCTTGGTTATCCGATGTTCTTCGTGAGCATCGGGCCAAACTTAGGGCAGCCGAGAGAAAATGGCATAAATCTAAGGATCTATCTCACCTCAGTTTGTATCGGTCTATGCTCTCATCTTTCTCTACCTAAGTACATACTGCCAAATCTTCATACTTCCACAACAAGATCAACAATGCTCTGGACGCACGCAACCTTTTCAAAACATTTAATACACTGCTTTGTCCCCCTCCACCACTTCTATAACAGCTGATGACTTCGCCACATTTTTTACAGACAAAACTACATCTATCAGTAATAAGTTCTCAACTCCACTCATACAGAAACTAAAATTGACCACACTCACGGCTGGAACTCCCCTCTTCTCCTTCTGTCCTTACTCGGAGGCAGAAGTAACCAAAATTTTCCTCTCCAGCCATTCGACGACATGTCCTTTAGATCATATCCCCTCACACCTTCTCCAAGCAATCTCTCCTACAATCCTACCGGTGCTCACACACATCATCAACATCTCTTCTCACAGGTACTTTCCCCACTACGTTTAAGCAGGCCCGGGTAACCCCACTGCTCAAAAAACCTACACTTAACTCTTCACTCATTGACAACTACAGACCTGTCTCTCTCCTTCCATTCAAAGCAAAAACAATGGAACGAGCTGTTTTCAACCAGCTATGATTATTCCTCTCACAGAACAATCTATTGGATTCTAACCAATCAGGGTTCAGAAGTGGCCATTCAACTGAGACTGCACTACTGTCTGTCACTGAAGCCTTGCGGATGGCAAAAGCTGATTCCAAATCATCAGTACTCATTTTGCTCAACCTATCTGCAGCTTTTGACATGGTGAATCACAAGATCCTCCTGTCCACCCTCTCATCGCTGGGCATCACAGGGACTCCACTTCACTGGTTCAAATCCTACCTCTCTTGTAGGTCCTTCAGAGTGGCCTGGGGAGGGGAGGTATCCAAAACTCATCAACTGGTCACTGGGGTTCCTCAGGGATCAGTTCTTGGACCCCTCCTCTTCTCCATATACACTACATCCCTGGGCCCCATCATACAGGCACATGGCTTCTCCTACCATTGCTATGCTGATGACACACAACTCTATCTTTCATTCGAACCAGATGATCCATCGGTAGCTGCACGGATCTCAGGCTGTCTGGCGGATATCTCTGCATGGATGAAGGAACACTATTTACAGCTCAATCTAGCAAAGATGGAACTCCTTATCTTTCTGTCATTCTATCTATCTATCTATCTATCTATCTATCTATCTATCAATCTATCGATCTATCTGACAATTACACTACTAAAATGTTTTGTACTTGTGTTTCTTATAGCCCAGGATTTTCAGCCAAATATAACACATACAGTTTAATGGATGACACAACCGACAAGATTGTGCAGTTTGAGTTGGTCCAGGTCAGTTTACAGTAAATATTTTTACATCCTGTATGTTAATTAAAATTAACCTTAGTAATTGTTTGCTAATATTAAATGAAGTTGATAAGTACAGGACAAACTACAGGACACCACCACCGTGCACTGAGGTGACTCAACGATTTGCTGAAGACCTGAATGAGTTTTACTTTAGATTTGAAACCCCCCAAACCTGTCCTGACGATCTCTTCACACAACCATTACCACCTCCAACAACCCCCCTCTCCCCTCCTCCTTCAATTCTTATCAGTGAAAATGAGGTGCGCCAGGTCTTCAGGAAGAACAAAAGAAGAAAGGGACCAGGACGAGACGGTGTGACACCAGCCTGTCTGAAAACCTGCGCTGACGAGCTGGCCCCCATCTTTTCACAGATCTTTAACAGGTCTCTGGAGCTGTGTGAAGTCCCTGACTGCCTAAAACGTTCAACTATTATTCCCGTCCCAAGATATTCCAAGATAACAGGACTTAACGACTACAGACCTGTGGCGCTAACATCTGTCGTCATGAAGTCGTTTGAAAAACTGGTTCTGGCTTATCTGAAGGACATCACCGGACCCTTACTGGACCCCCTGCAGTTTGCTTATCGAGCAAACAGGTCAGTGGATGATGCAGTGAACATTGGCTTGCACTTCATCCTGCAGCATCTGGACAGACCAGGGACTTATGTGAGGATCCTGTTTGTGGACTTCAGTTCGGCCTTCAACACCATCATTCCTCCACTCCTCCACACCAAACTAAACCAACTTTCTGTTCCTAACCCTATCTGTCAATGGATCACCAGCTTTCTGACAGATAGGCAACAGCTGGTGAGACTGGGGAAATTCACATCAAGCAGCCGCACCACCAACACCGGCGCCCCTCAAGGTTGTGTTCTCTCCCCACGGCTCTTCTCTCTCTACACCAACGACTGCACCTCTAAAGACCCCTCTGTCAAGCTCCTGAAGTTTGCAGATGACACCACGGTTATCGGCCTCATTCAGGATGGTGACGAGTCTGCCTACAGACAGGAGGTAAAAGAGCTGGCTGTCTGGTGCAGTCACAACAACCTGGAGCTGAACAAGCTCAAAACTGTAGAGATGATAGTGGACTTCAGGAGGAACCCCCCTGCACTTTTCTCACTCACCATCATGGACAGCCGCTAATTAATCTCTTAGGCAGCACTTGATAATTACAGACAGCTGTGTTAGAACAGGGCTGGAATTAAAGTCTGCAGGTAGGTAGATCTCCAGGAACAGGGTTGGGCACCCCTGATTGGGAGTCTCTACTGATAATTAAGGAGATATGGAAAACATGCAGCATTGGGGCACCTCCAGGAACATGGTGGGGAACCACTGTACTATTCCTTTTAGGTACTTACATTTTGTTCTTGTAAGGTTTAAAATATTGGGGTTGCTGTACCACAAACATTTCTATTTTAGAGCTTATAGTTCAGTTCTTTTAAAAATACTTTTTTTTGGTATTTATGTATTTATTTATGAATTGATAGAGAAGTGGAAGTCCCTTCTTTATCACATAACTGGTGTGCACAGTTGGATTGAGGAAGGAAAGCCGAAAAAAATGTGAACACAGTGACCTCAATTCTGAAGAGCAACGAAAAAAAATGGCTTGAAAAAAGACTCACGTGCCTTCCACACACCACAGACTCTTGTCCTGGACCAAGGACTTTTAAATGATTTGCAGCAAATGTCTCTTTTCAAAGACACTGGTAAGTTAATGTTACAAATATATCAGGGGTGCAATGGTACGTGTATTCGTTTGAATGGTTCACAGGAAAATTCCAAATGGAAGTGATCATCCTTATGCCCTACTCCCTTCGAAATGTAAAGTGGAGTGATTCTATAATAGGAGTACATAGGTAAAATGTTGTTTTTCCAAAACACACCAAAGAATGGGTAGCCAAAGTGATTTATGTACCCACCACTCAACAATTCAGAGAAACTCTGGTTGAGAAAGTTCTGCTTCGTCGCCTGGACCCCAGAGTGGGTTTCAAGCACAATTCCTCTCATGTGACTTATCCACCATTGCCACAAAACATTGCCCTAAAACCAAGGCCTGACAAGCACATGGTCATTTTCAAGCGCTTATCAAGATTTGGTAACAAACTGACTGTAAAATTACACAAAATGAAAAATGTTATATATTAATTTTATCTTGTTAAATCTTTACTACTATAGTGTAATCTGTAATTAAGACAGAATACACCATTGCTTTAAATATATAATTGTTGTGTTACTGTGAATATATGGTCATTAATGAATTACTTTTAGACAACATGTACAGTAGCCACATCACCCTGTAGCCCAAGATTGGTCGCCCACTGAAACTAAGCAGGGTTGAGCCTGGTCAGTACCTGGATGGGAGACCTCCTGGGAAAACTAGGTTGCTGCTGGAAGAGGTACTAGTGAGGCCAGCAGGGGGTGCTCACCCTGTGGTCTGTGTGGGTCCTTGCTCCCCATACTAGTGACGGGGAATATATACTGCCAAAAAGCGCCGTCATTCGGATGAGACGTTAAACTGAGGTCCTGACTCTCTGAGGTCATTAAAAATCCCAGGATGTCTTTCGAAAAGAGTAGAGGTGTGACCTTGTCTTCCTGGCCAAATTTGCCCATTGGCCTCTGACCATTATGGCCTCCGAATCATCCCCATATTCCAATTGGCTTCATCACTCCGTCTCCTCTCCACCAGTAAGCTGGTGAGTGGTGGGCGTTCTGGTGCACTATGGCTGCCGTCGCATCATCCAGGTGGATGCTGCACACTGGTGGTGGATGAGGAGACACTGACACTGTAAAAGTGCTTTGAGTGTCTAGAAAAGCGCTATATAAAATGTAGCAACTTATTATTATTATTATTATTAACAACAACTGAAGTTACCTCAATTTTTTTATTCCTTAATATGAACATACATTTGATACATAAAAGTGTTGCTGAGAATACAAAAATAAATGATACTTTGTTACAATAACCCAAAAGCTTCTTCCGCTTCTGTAAAGCCCATGTAGTTCCCTTCCGGGAACTCAACACTGCGTCCTGAAACGCTATGGGGAACGCCATTGGCGGGCCGCACTCTGAGTCATAGCCCAACGTCCAATGAGAAACGGGAGTGACGTCACAGGCGCGGTGACGTCATCGACCAGGAAGTATAAAAGCACGTGCGTTTGAAGCCGGCGTCAGCTTTTGTCATTCAGCAAGAGCGCTCTATGTCTATTGTCTGTCCACATACTGCTGTTTTTTCGTGCCAGTTTGCACAACTTTTATTTGAGCAGTATGCCAAAAGGGGGAAAACGTTCTTTTAAAAGAGAAAGAAAGGCGGTTGAGCAGCCACATAGAAAGTGTGTCCCTCCCTGCCAACGTTTCATTGTTGGTGGGGATACACACGATCTATGTGTGGTCTGCTTGGGAGCGGAGCACGCTAGGTCAGCCCTTGAGGGGGCTGGCTGCCCGCAGTGCGAGCGAATGCCGCTGCAGTTGCTCCGTTCCCCGAAAGCCCTCTTTGAGGAGGGGGCTTTCATCAGCGTTCCCCGTGGGTCTGGCCCCGCTTCTGTCGAGGCGGAGTGGCAGCTGCACTCGTGGGGTTCGCAGCTAGATCTGCTGGAGGGAGTTGAGACGGGTGATCCCCTATCTCTCTCCTCACCCAGCGGATCGCTCGACCTCCTGTTGGATGAGGAAGCCCGCACTGCGGTTCCTTCCCTCCAAGAGGAGGAGTCAACGCTCCGTCTGTCTTCCTCTGAGGAGGTTGACGTAGAGAGCGTTGACCACCCGCAACCGCCCCCCCGTTCACCCCAATATGAGGAGCTGGTGGAGGTGCTGTCCAATGCGGTGGCAAAAAATTAAATATCAGTTGGCCACCCGCTCAAGATCCTGAGTCGCAGGGAAGCAGGCTCGACGAGCGCTTCCTGCGTGCCAAGACAGCACCTCCCAAACGGAGCCTTCCATTTTTCCCCGATCTCCACAAAGAGATCGCGAGATCGTGGGAGAAACCGTATTCCTCCCGTCTTTTCTCCCCCGCCACTGATTACTACGGTAATGTGGGGGGAATGGAGGAATACGGCTATCGGGCGATGCCACAGGTCGAGCAGACACTAGCGAGCTATCTGTCTCCCGGCCTGGCATCGTCCCTGAAGGCTCCGTCCTTGCCTACCAAGCCACTAAAAGTAACATCCGGCTTGATGGGCAAGGCATACGCGGCAGCAGGTCAGGCTGGTGCATGTCTACACACCATGTCTGTATTACAGGCATACCAAGCTGACCTGCTGAAGGAGTTCAGCGACGGTGAGGAAGTGAGCGTAACAGACTGCAGGACCGCAGATCTGGCGCTCCGCGCCACCAAGGAGACCGCCCGTACCATTGGGCGGTCTATGGCAGCCCTGGTGGCCGCGGAGAGGCATCTCTGGTTGACCCTGTCCGATATGAAAGAAAAGGACAGGGTCACGCTCCTGGATGCCCCCCTGCATCCCATCGGCCTCTTCGGTGACTCTGTTGACACAGTTGTCAACAGGCACCAGGAGGCCCGCAAGCAGGCAGCGGCGTTCCAGCGGTATCTTCCTCGCCGCGCTTACTCCTCTGGGGCTGCTGGACAGGAGCAGCCCCAGCCGCAATCCAGCTCCTCATACCAGGAGACCCAGAAAAGGAACGTTGCTACCCGTACCCCTCCGGCGAGGCCTAGAGGGCGGGCTCAGCAACGCTCCAAGCCGGGGTCCTCGAAGACGAGGCCGGACCTGAGGGTCGTCCTCCAGTCTAAGAGGGCCTCGGCTAAACGGCCCTGATGGTCGTGGCCCAGGGCCAATGAGGGCAGCCCCTCTCGAAGAGCTAGGTGCCTCACCGCCTCTGAGGAGTATGGTGACCACCTCTCTTCGGGGCCCTCAGGAGATTCGTCAGCTAACCCTGCCGGTGTTACAGGGCGCGGCAGTCTCCCGCGAACATCATTCTCCGGTCTCTCCGCCCGGAAACATAGCGGAACCAGAGAGTTCGCCACCCCCACGGGGGTCTCTAGAGCACTTACTTCAGGTGCATCCTGCCAGTTCGCTGTTACAGGTCACCGAGTTAGCTCCTCAAATAAATCCAGAAACCAGCCTCGAGAGGTTGGTTCCCTTAGTAGAATTTCTGGCAGCGTGGAAGCTACTGCCAAATATTTCTACGTGGGTCCTGCGTACTGTAGAGAAAGGCTATTGTATTCAATTCGGCACCCAGCCGCCACCTTTCAGCGGGGTATTTCCTACTCTTGTAAGCCCCGAGCAGGCTCTGGTATTGGAACAGGAAGTGAACACTCTCCTGAGGAAGGAGGCCATCGAGGTGGTCCCTCCTCAACACAGAGAATCCGGGTTCTACAGCCGGTACTTCATTGTTCCCAAGAAGGATGGGGGCCTGCGGCCCATTTTAGATCTCAGACAGCTAAACCTCTCAGTCATAAAACTGAAGTTCAAAATGTTGACTGTCAGACAGGTCGTGTCTCAAATCAGGTCCGAGGACTGGTTTGTCATGATAGATCTGAAAGACGCATACTTTCACGTCTCCATCCTTCCTCAACATCGGAAGTTTCTCAGGTTCGCTTTCAGGGGCAAAGCTTACCAATACAGAGTTCTTCCGTTCGGCCTAGCGCTCTCACCCCGAACGTTCACGAAGTGTGTGGATGCTGCTCTGGCTCCTCTGCGACTCCAGGGCATCCGCATACTCAACTACATAGACGACTGGCTGATCCTAGCCAGCTCAGAACGGTTAGCGGCTCAACATCGAGATGTTGTTCTTGCTCATATGACAAAGCTGGGGTTGAGACTCAACGCCAAGAAAAGTGTGCTGTCTCCATTACAGAGAACCACTTATCTAGGTGTAGTCTGGGATTCGACCACGATGCAGGCACGAATGTCACCTGCTCGGATCGAGTCGATCCTTACTGCAGCAAATGCGGTCAAGCTAGGCCTGCTACTTACTGTCAAACAGTTCCAAGTACTGTTAGGTCTTATGGCAGCTGCATCCAACGTGATACCTCTTGGACTGCTGTACATGAGACCGCTACAGTGGTGGCTCAAAACCAAAGGGTTTTCCCCGAGGGGGAACCCATTCCGCAAGATCAAGGTCACGCGGCACTGCCTACGTGCCTTAGTCATGTGGAAAAAGCCCTGGTTCCTATCCCAAGGTCCAGTGCTGGGAGCTCTTTGCCGCCGCGTCACGCTAGCGACAGATGCATCCCTCACCGGGTGGGGAGCGGTCATGAGTGGCCGCTCCGCCCGCGGCCTGTGGTACAACCATCATCACTCTTGGCACATAAATTGCCTAGAAATGCTGGCTGTGTTCCGGGCTCTGAAGCATTTCCTTCCAGACCTAAGAAACCGTCACGTGCTGGTCCGTACAGACAACACTGCGGTAGTCTATTACATAAACCACCAGGGCGGTCTGCGTTCACGCCCCTTATACAAGCTGGCGTACCAGATCATCATGTGGTCTCAAGGGAAGCTTCTCTCATTGAGAGCAGTTCATATTCCTGGACGCCTCAATGTGGGAGCAGACGTCCTGTCGAGGCAGAGGCCAAGGCCCGGGGAATGGATGAAAGCCCAAGTGGACCTCTTTGCGACTCAGGAGACATCGCAATGTCCCCTTTGGTACTCTCTAGTTCCTCCAGCTCCTCTTGGACTGGATGCCATGGTACAGACGTGGCCGAGGCTTCGTCTGTACGCTTTCCCCCCGATCGCTCTGCTCCCGGGAGTTCTGGAAAGAGTGCGCCGGTACGGAGTACGGCTGCTGCTAGTAACCCCGTACTGGCCGGCCCGAGTATGGTTCTCGGATATAATCGCCCTCCTTGACGGCTCTCCATGGGAGATTCCTGTCAGGAGGGACCTTCTTTCTCAGGCTGGGGGCGCAATCTGCCACCCCCACCCAGAGAAGTGGAAATTGTGGGTGTGGCCCCTGAGGGGGCACATCTCATAGAAGCTGGTCTCCCAACTGAGGTTGTCGAGACCATCCTTCAATCCAGAGCTCCCTCTACGAGGAAACTTTATGGCCTAAAGTGGAACCTGTTTGCTTCATGGTGCCATGAACGCCGTTTAGACCCAGTCCACTGCCCGGTTGGTACAGTGCTGGAGTTCCTGCAAACTCGTTTGTCCGCTGGGTTAGCTCACTCCACCTTGAAGGTGTACGTGGCGGCTATATCGGCTTACCACGCCCTTCATGGCGGCCTTTCAGTCGGCAAAAACCCCCTGGTCTCACGTTTCCTCCGCGGTGCACTCAGGCTGAGGCCTCGTGCAAGACCGAGAGTCCCTACGTGGGACTTAGCTGTGGTGTTGGAGGCGCTGTGTAAGCCTCCTTTCGAGCCTCTGGAGGAGGCCTCCAATCGGATGCTTACCTTAAAGACAGCACTGCTGCTAGCGCTAACATCTCTCAAGAGAGTCTGGGACCTGCAGGCCCTTTCGGTGGCCGCTTCTTACATTGACTTTGCCCCAGGGTTGGCCAAAGCATTCCTTTACCCAAGAGCTGGGTACGTACCCAAAGTCCCATCAGCAACACCACAGCCAATAACGCTCCTAGTGTTTTATCCTCCTCCATTCGTGGAGCACGACCAGAGGAAGTATAACTTAATGTGTCCAGTAAGAGCACTAGACACTTACGTCCACAGAGCTGCCCTGTGGCGTAAATCAGAGCAACTCTTGGTTTGTTACGGCCCCCCTAAGAGGGGATGCCCGGCTTCCAAACCTACCATCAGTAAATGGATCGTTGATGCCATTACTACTGCATACGAGTCCTCTGGTCTCCCATCCCCGATGGGAGTCAAGGCTCACTCAACTCGAGGCGTCTCAGCTTCCAAAGCTCTGATGGCAGGTGTCCCTATCCAGGACATCTGCAGTGTGGCGGGTTGGTCCTCACCTCTAACGTTCGTTAGATTCTACGAACTAGACCTCAGAGCCACTCCGGGCTCAGTCATTTTTCAGCCCTAGCAAGCTAGGCCCAGAGGTCAAAAAGGCGCCCTCAGTCTCAAACTGACTGAGGTAAAAAAAAAAAAAAAAATTTCCTCCTGGTCTGGCAGGTCCCCAGACAGGAGACGGATTTCCACCATCCTGGCCTGGCACTTCCCAGGCAAGTGGTGTGTTATCTCGCCTCGTGTGCCCGAGGGCCGAGGCCTATATCCCTCCTGTCTGGTGGTTGTTCACAGACAGAGATGAGTTCCAGTGTCCTGGCAAGATCACCAGGCACTCCTTATGTCCCTCTTGTACTGGCTGTAATGCAGACAACGGACTATCATTTCTCCTCGTGTGCCCGAGGGCCGAGGTTCATTTATCCCTCTTGTCTGGTGGTTGATCACAGACAGAGATGAATTCCAGTGTCCTGGCAAGATCACCAGGCACTTCTTGCATCCCTCTTGTACTGGCTGTAATGCAGACAAAGGACCACTATTTCTTCTCATGTGCCTAAGGGCAGAGGTTCATTTATCCCTCTTGTCTGGTGGCTGATCACAGACAGAGATGAATTCCAGTGTTCTGGCAAGTTCTACCAGACACCTCGTGTCCCTCTTGTACTGGCTGTAACGCAGACAAAGGACCACCATTTCTCCTCGAGTGCCTGAGGGCCGAGGCTTATATATCCCTCTTGTCTGGTGATTGATCACAGACAGAGATGAATCCCAGTGTCCTGGCAAGCTTTACCAGACACTTCTCGAGTCCCTCTTGTACTGGCTGTAATGCAGACAAAGAACCACTATCTCTCCTCGTGTGCCTAAAGGCCGAGGAGCATTTCTCCCCCTGCGCTGGTCATATGACAGGCAGCGGTTGAGAACCCTATCCTCGTGTGCCTGAAGGCCGAGGTCCATATATCCCTCTTGTCTGGTGGCTGATCACAGACAGAGATGAATTCCAGTGCCCTGGCAAGTTCTACCAGGCACTTTTCGAGTCCCTCTTGTACTGGATGTAATGCAGACAACGGACCACCATTTCTCCTCGAGTGCCTGAGGGCCGAGGATCACATATCCCTCTTGTACTGGTGAGGAATCACAGACAGAGATGTATTACCACTCGCGTCCTGGCAAGTTTCCCAGGCGGAGTCACCACAGTGTCTCATCAGGTAAGTATTCTAGCCACTGTTTCCTTCTTGGTCTTGCGAGACCATGCGAAGGACCACATGACCTCGTGTGCTCGAGGGACGAGGTACACTCCCTCTTGTCTGGTGGGCTCCACAGACAGAGATGTATTACCACCCATGCCCTGGCAAGTTTTCCCAGGCTGAGGTTTGTTCCTGTGCTCTGGCAACATTCACCAGACACAACTTTTCCACCCTTGTCCTAGCAGACACTAGGCAGGGCCTCGGAAATTATGGGGGCGTTGATACCTCGTTCCCCATAGCGTTTCAGGACGCAGTGTTGAGTTCCCGGAAGGGAACGTCTCAGGTTACGTATGTAACCCTGGTTCCCTGAGGGAATGAGACACTGCGTCTCGGACCATAATTCCCGCATCCCTGCTGCGCTCGCTTCATTCCTTTGAGCTGACGACGGCTTCAAACGCACGTGCTTTTATACTTCCTGGTCGATGACGTCACCGCGCCTGTGACGTCACTCCCGTTTCTCATTGGACGTTGGACTATGACTCAGAGTGCGGCCCGCCAATGGCGTTCCCCATAGCGTTTCAGGACGCAGTGTCCTGGCAAGCTTTACCAGACACTTCTCGAGTCCCTCTTGTACTGGCTGTAATGCAGACAAAGGACCACTATTTCTCCTCGTGTGCCTAAGGGCAGAGGTTCATTTATCCCTCTTGTCTGGTGGCTGATCACAGACAGAGATGAATTCCAGTGTTCTGGCAAGGTTTTACCAGGCACTTCTCGAGTCCCTCTTGTATTGGCTATAATGCAGACAGGGGACCACCGTTTCTCCTCGTGTGCCCGAGGGCCGAGGTTCATTTATCCCTCTTGTCTGGTGGCTGATCACAGACAGAGATGAATTCCAGTGCCCTGGCAAGTTCTACCAGGCACTTCTGGAGTCCCTCTTGTACTGGCTGTAACGCAGACAACGGACCACCATTTCTCCTCGAGTGCCTGAGGGCCGAGGATCACATATCCCTCTTGTACTGGTGAGGAATCACAGACAGAGATGTATTACCACTCGCGTCCTGGCAAGTTTCCCAGGCGGAGTCACCACAGTGTCTCATCAGGTAAGTATTCTAGACACTGTTTCCTTCTTGGTCTTGCGAGGCCATGCGAAGGACCACATGACCTCGTGTGCTCGAGGGCCGAGGTACACTCCCTCTTGTCTGGTGGGCTCCACAGACAGAGATGTATTACCACCCATGCCCTGGCAAGTTTTCCCAGGCTGAGGTTTGTTCCTGTGCTCTGGCAACATTTACCAGACACAACTTTTCCACCCTTGTCCTAGCAGACACTAGGCAGGGCCTCGGAAATTATGGGGGCGTTGATACCTCGTTCCCCATAGCGTTTCAGGACGCAGTGTTGAGTTCCCGGAAGGGAACGTCTCAGGTTACGTATGTAACCCTGGTTCCCTGAGGGAACGAGACACTGCGTCTCGGACCATAATTCCCGCATCCCTGCTGCGCTCGCTTCATTCCTTTGAGCTGACGCCGGCTTCAAACGCACATGCTTTTATACTTCCTGGTCGATGACGTCACCGCGCCTGTGACGTCACTCCCGTTTCTCATTGGACGTTGGACTATGACTCAGAGTGCGGCCCGCCAATGGCGTTCCCCATAGCGTTTCAGGACGCAGTGTCTCGTTCCCTCAGGGAACCAGGGTTACATACGTAACCTGAGACGTTTCCTGAAGGAGATGGGTGCATTGATTGCCAGTGGGGGGCAGAGTTCAATAAGGAGACAGCTCTGGGAAAGAAGCTGTTCCTCAGTCTGCTGGTTCTAGTCATGTGGCATCTGAAGCGCATGCCAGAAGGCGGGAGAGAAAACAATTTGTGGGCGGGATGAGAGGATTCCTTTAGAATACTGCATGCTCGACGCAGATAGTGTTTCTTCTGAATGTCCTCAATGGTTGGAAGTGGAGTCCCTATGATGCGTTGGGCAGTTTTCACCACCCGCTGCAGTGCCTTACGCTCCACAACAGAGCAGCTTCCGTACCAGACTGTGACACAGTTCCTAAGGATGCTTTCTATTGTGCAGCGATAGAAGTTCACCAGGATGGCTGAGAACAGCTGGTTCTTCTTAAGTGTTCTCAAGCTTCTTGACCAGGCTGGAGGTGTTGGTAGTCCAGGATAGTTCCTCTGAAATGTGGGTCCCCAGGAACTTAAAGGTTGAAACAGGCTCAACAGCCATCCTGTTGATGTGGATGGGTTCGTGTGAACCTCTTCTTCCCTCCCTGAAGTCCACAATGAGCTCCTTGGTGTTGGTGGTGTTAAGGAGCAGATTATTGTCTGTGCACCACGTGGCCAGGTGCTGAATCTCCTCCCTGTAGGCAGTCTCATCATTGTTGCTGATGAGACCAATCACCGTAGTGTCGTTTGCGAACTTGATGATGGAGTTAGGTCCATACACAGGCCTGCAGTCGTGAGTGAAGAGGGAGTAGAGGAAGGGGCTCAGCACACAGCCCTGTGACACACCAGTGTTGAGCGTGACAGTAGTGGAGATGCAGATGTGGCCTGATCTAACATGCTGAGGTCTGTTAGTCAGAAAATCCATAACCCAGTTGCAAAGTGAGATGTTAACGTCCAGGTCTCTAAGTTTGGTGATTAACTTAGAGGGTCTGTGTTGAATGCTGAGCTGATATCAACAAACAGCATTCGTGCATACAGATCTGTCCATTTAAAATGCGCGTGGGAAGGAAAGTGGTCTCGCGTGACACCGGTGTATTCTGAGGGATCACAGAAAATACAGGAAATACATGATCAATAGGGGGCAGTCATGTAACGCACTGAACTTAAGCGGCAGCAAACATCGCTGCAAGCTAAAAGACTCGTTTGTACGGTGACCTGGAGGGGACACCTTCGGTTCACTTACGTTTGTCGTGGCCACAACATATAAACTTGTGGGAACATCATATGTCATTGCCACAAGATATTAATTCGTGGGAACGTCATATTAACTCGTGGGAACGTCATATGTCGTGGCCACGAGGTCATTTTGTCGAGGTAACGACATCCTTATGTCGTGGCCACAAGATGCAATGATGAGGTAACGAGATCCATTTCTCGTGGTCACGAGTTTAATGCATAAACAAACCTGTGTGACCATAGTAACCCAGGATTATCAGAGATAGGTTTATTAATATTTTATTTTGAGTTAAGAAATGATTATATTAATTGTTATAGAAATTAATACAATATTAAGTTATTATATTAATAGGCAATGCTGTATATGCGAATGCTGTCTGTGCGCGATGTAGACAGCATTCAAAAGTTTTTCATGAATAAATATTACATAAAGTACTTCAAATTAAATAGCCCTGCAAGAAACATTTTATGCATCCCACAGTCTTAACCATTAACTGATCCCCTTTTTTCCATAATAATTGTATTATTCGTTTATATTCGTTATTTTTATTTCGATATCTTTACTTAACATTCTGAATCTAAATGATAAATGCTGACATGCCATTAAAGCTTTAATTATGCTATATGGCTGGGATTTTTACTGGAATGCAGTTTATAGGTTGAATTAAATGCATCCTCCGGGTGAGCAGTTTGTTGTTTGCTGATGGCTGCAGTTCATTCATAGCAAGCTTGGCATCAGCGTCGGGAGGAATGTAAGCAGCAGTTATAATGGAGGTGAATTCCCGTGGCAGATAAAACGGTCCACACTTAACCATGAGAAACTCTAGGTTAGCTGAACAGTGTCTCTCAATAGTAACAGAGTTCGTGCACCAAGCTTTGTTAACATAAATAGAGTGAGCAGCCTCTGGTGTTTTGGCGATCTCAGGGATGAGTCGAAGATTACTGATAAAACTGTTGGGAATGTACAAACCAATATCCAAAAGCTCCTGTCGGGTGTACGATGTAAAGGCAAGACTGTTCTGTACGAACAGACCCAAGATGAGCAGGTAAAATACTGCAAATTAGCAGAAACTGGAGAGACACTGAGCCTCACGATGTGTGTGCACCGCCATCTTGGTCAAAATAGTCTAGCCCTAGTGCTAGACGAGTTTCAGAGTTTAAAAGGTATCAGGGTTCATACACATTTTTACCAGTAAAATTCCATGACTTTTCCATGACTTTAAGTAAATATTCATGACTTAATGTTTCATGAAATGTATATGTGTCAGGGCTCGAAATTAACTTTTTACTTGGTAGCACTGGTGCTCCCAACTTCAAAAAACACATCCTATCGCGATCGTCTTTCCGTCCCCAACTGTAAGACCTCTTAAAATTATAATCAAGACTTTTCTTTTACTATTTTAAATATTTATAACTTTTTATGGCCTTACATTTGATACAAAACTGCGAGTCGTCATTACCCCACGCGACCTATCACGTGACCGATCGTGCGCTCGTTAACTGGAATTTAAACAAAATTATCAGCAATATTCTAATATACAGAGATGGTGAAACAAATTTCCATGACTTTTCAAAAACTCTGTGGGTTAATTTAATTTTCCAAAACTTTTCCAGGCCTGGAAATTGCCATTTTAAAATTCCATGACTTTTCCAGGTTTTTCATGACCGTACGAACCCTATATTTTTCTAAGAAAATTACCGAAAGTTTCGGTAGACAAGACCCTTCTTCGTCAGCTGGGATCGTTTACAGCCCATTGAAGCTGCATTTAAACTGCATTTTGAAGGTTCAAAAATCGGGGGAACCATTTAAGTCCATTATATGGAGAAATTTCCAGAAATGTTTATCTCAAAAAACATAATTTCTTGACGACTGAAGAAAAAAAGACCTAAACATCTTGGATGACAAGGGGGTGAGTAAATCTGTAAATTGTTGTTCTGAAAGTGAACTACTACTTTAAATTGAAAGGATTTGTTGTGAAGTAAGGGGGAGTAAAACAGACTATAGCTATGTTTATAGTGTTTATAATAATGTTTGTAAACATTTCACTTTATTTACAACTATATAAATATTTCTAAATGCAATAATAAAATCTGACTTGTTTGTGATTTACCTGTTTTTATTCTCTCTGTCTTTCAAAAACTCATTTTTTATATTTTAACTATGCAGCAAAAGTTTCAAAAACTACTTATAAAAAATAAATAAAAGTACAAATATAATGTGAAGTCAAGCTCATCATGAGATATTGAGTATTATGTGTTTAGGTTTAAAACTGTTGAAGTGATTTTCATAATTTTGATTCTTGTATGTGAATGTTACTGACCTAAATCTCTCCAGTTTACAGTGTGAATCCTTCAGTACGTCACATAAGTCATTCACTCCTGTGTTTGTGATTTGATTCCAGCTCAGATTCAGATCTCTCAGGTGTGATGGGTTTGATTTCAGAGCTGAAGTCAGGATGAGACACTGTTTCTCTGTAATACTGCATCTCCACAGACTGAAGACAGAAAGAGAAAGAACAATGACTCAGATCTATGATGATCATCAGAAAATGCTATACAGTCACTAATAAACCAAAAAAATCATGAAATCTTAATGATATGAAACAAACCAAGACAGTATTTGAGGACACTAGTTACAATCCAAGTCTGGATTTTTGTCCTCACTCAGCAAGAGCATTTTATTAATTTAGATTAACATATAGGATTAATGTAGACACAAAAGAAAAATTAAATTCATAATTGTAATGCAAGACAATCTCATACATTAATAACTTATTTTAAGTTATTTTAGCGTGTACAATCTCTAAGTACACATTTTGAATAAAAGATTTAGTGAAAGTAGCATTAGTCCAGTATGAATGTGACTGTCAGAATAATCTACTGTCATTTGTTACACTTGTTTTTATTCTGTTTTCACTTCTGTCTTGCTTCACAGCAAACATGTTAGATTTTAGCAAGTTTAATGCTCTTTCTAATACACATACAAACCCATGAACTAATAGTATTGCTGAATCTTTCTGATGATGGAGAAAAAGCAGAAGATGCAGCACTATAAATGATGTGACTTGAGTCTGTTATCTTCAAACAATCTAAACAGTGAACTTTAATCTGACTGTAACTGCTGTACAGTATAATGATACTAACTCTAGTTTCTCCAGCTTGAATTGTGGGTTCATCAGTAGATCACTGAGGTTTTTCACTCCAGAGTCTCCTAGTTCATTCTCACTCAGGTCCAGTTCTCTCAGGTGTGATGGGTTTGATTTCAGAGCTGAAGTCACAGCAGAACAACCTTCATCTGTCATTTCACAGTAACTTAACCTACATTGGCAGAAAGAGGGAGAGCAGAAAATAAGAAGAAAATAAAATAAGTCACATAATTTTCAGAAACAAAACGAAAAATGATCAACCTGTTTATTTCACCAGATTAGGGATTTCAGCTATTTTTCCCCGAACCAATAAAACCAAAGCATGGAAAAAAGTTTAAAGAAGTTTATAGAAGTTTAAAGAGTTTAAGTTTAAAAGTATATAAAGTTAAAAGTTTTAAAGCAAATTGCAAGTATGATTTTAGTTGTTTTAGCATGATTAACAAGTTACCAGCATGTTTCTAGCATGACTAGCATGTTTTTAGCATGACTAACAAGTTACTAGCATGATAAGCATATTGTTAGCATGATTAGCATGTCACTAGTGTGTTGCTAGCATGTTGTTAAAATGACTAGAGAGTTATTAGTGTAGTCAGTTGGGAAGAGAAATATAAATTAGTTTAGTTTAGTTTTTTGTGTGATGAACTTCTCAAAACTATTAATACATAAACTGAATTGTGTATTAAATACCTATATGTGTCGTTCTGTGTTATTACGTGTAGGGACTTCAATTATGATATTTTTTTATGCAAAGGGGGCTCTTATCAGTTTTGAACGCTATGCCTTTGGGGAGTGCGGGAGTTACGTCAGCCTCAGATCGCGATTGGACACTGGCGAGGCAAGATGCTAAAAAGTTTCTCCTCATCTCCCGGTTAATTTCGGTATGTTAATTGTGTTCCGTTAACTAAGGTTAATTAAATTCTAAACAGTATGTGTCCTAAATGTGATTATATTTATGTATTCCTGTGTATTATGCGATTTTATCCTCTCTACAGATGCCTCATTGGATGGTATAGGGGCGGTGTTATTACAAGTCCCTGTAGGGGAGTCCAAGGCACGGCCAATCACCTTTGCAAGTAAGGCACTTACTCGAGCTCAGTCAAACTACCCGGCGCACCATCTTGAATTTCTTGCATTAAAATGGCCTGTGACAAATTTAGCCATTAAAGCAGAGGTTCTCAATTCCAGTCCTCGCGCCCCACCGCTCTGCATATTTTGCATGTCTCATAACACACCTCATTCAGATAACCAGCTCGTTAGAAGTGAGCTCTGTGCAGGAACTGTGTTCCGATTGACATGGTCCCTGTACAGTGTTCATTGTTCCCTACTCCCTGAGCGGGGAAATCTGTTTACTACACTGTGAAACATTAATTCACATATTTGCGCTACACCACCGCATGCAGTGTCTTCACACACAGATTTAACTTACTAGATGAGTGTGAAGTGTGACATAAATGCATCTGTAAATAAATAAATTTAAATTCACATCTCGCACGCTTTAATGACCTTCAGATGGAACATATACGCTCGCTTTGAACTAATGAATAATGGTGGAATATCCTGTGATGTCCACTTCGAAGTGCAGTAACGTTGGAATAGAACAAACGGCTTAAGCGATACGTGAAACACACAAAAAGTGCAGAGCGGTGGGGCGCGAGGACTAGAATCGAGAACCGCTGGGCTAAGGGGACACCATTTTACAGTCTGGACAGACAATAATCCATTGACTTATATTTTAACGAAGCCAAAAATAGACGCGTGCGAACAGAGGTGGGTGGCCAAGTTGGCCCTGTACACATTTGACATCCAATATATACCTGGCACCAAGAATGTGGCTGCTGATGAACTAAGTCGTCAACCGTTTGTCCCTAGTCATGTGAGTCATAGACTTGTGGCTAAGCTTTATGATCACCTACTGGGCCAATCTGAATTGATAAGAGGAAAATGGTGCAGGATTCCTTTAGACTCAGTGCGAACAGCCAGCATTTTGGACATCCATTACAGCATTGCTCACTGTCTTCTGATCAAGTTTCTGCTGTCTTCAAAGCTCATACAAAGTGGGAAATGGGGGCAGAAGGTAGTGTATTTTCCTGGCTTACTCAAGAAACCCAAAGGATGGTGCCTGCTGGTCAGAACCCCTTACCTGTCTACTCTCTGGGGGAGCTTCGAGAAAAGCAAGAAGGTGACCATGTGCTCTCAAGAGTTCTTCTTTATGTGTGTCACGGAAGAAGGCCATCTCGGAGAGAAAGAGCCAAGGAAAAAGGCCCTGAAGCTGTTAAAGCAATGGGACAGCTTAAAGCTGTTGGATGGCATACTATACCATGTCCGCAAAGATCCAGTGACAAAATTTACACATTACCAGTTTGTAGTTCCCGATTCTCTGATCAGTGAAGTCTTGTGTGGCGTCCATGACGAAGCAGGCCATCAAGGCCAAGAAAGAACATTGTCTTTAGCTAGACAGAGATTTTCATGGGTTGGACTAGAGAGTGATACCCGAGACTATGTGAGATGCTGTCAACGCTGTGTGGTTAGCAAAACCCCTGAACCAGAAGGCAGAGACCCTTTAGAAAGCATCCAAACTGTCAGTCCATTGGAACTGGTCTGTATAGACTTCTGGTCTGCCGAGGACTCTTCTGGCAAGAGTGTAGATGTTCTTGTGGTAACTGACCACTATATGAAAATTGGCGAATGCCTTTCTGTGCAAGAACCAATCAGCATTTCAAGTCGCTTGTCAGTTATGGGATAAGTTCTTTTGTGTTTATGGATTTCCACAAAGAATACATTTAGACCAAGGAGCAAACCTTAAAAGCAAGTTGATTAAAGAACTGCTGCAGATTGCTGGCATACAGAAGTCACAAACCACGGCATAACACCCAATGGGCAGCGGCCAAGTCGAGAGGTTTAATCGCACCTTGGGTAATATGATCAGGGCGTTACCCCAGAGAGCCAAACTGGACTGGCCACAAATGCTGCAAACCCTGACTTTCACTTACAACTGTACTGCCCACGAATCCACTGGCTTCACTCCGTTTTTTCCTTATGTTTGGTCGTACTCCCAGATTGTCCATTGATTTAATGTTCCAGAGTGTGGATCGCGATAATTTAGCAGACTACGATCAGTACGTGAGAAAAATGGAAGTAGGATCCCAAGGAATCCATGTTGGTTGCTTAGGCCAACAACACCGCAAGTCAACAACAGCAAACTGACTATTACAACAAAGAAGTCAAGGGCAGAGTGTGATGAAGTGACTTGTCCCTGGTTGATAATACAGTGCTCACACATACACTTATTATAACTTACCTGTATTCTCCGTTCATGCCGGTAGCGGCACGGTTGCACATGGATGCATTGGCACGCTGGTTTTCATACACGCATAAACATCCACGTCAATAACCTGCCCGATTTTTACCTCCAAATACACAAACACATTTATTTGTCTGTGTTTTCATGTTGTTTTAGCATCGTGTTTGTAAGATACTTAGCATGGTTTGTTGTTGCCTGCGTCTGTCTTGTTCGTCTGTCCTCCGGGTTGTCTCCATCGGCCGGCCAACTCGAGCACGTCCCGGGGCCTGGATAAGTAGTGTCAAGAATGAGGTGGGAAGCGCTTGAGCAACCGGAACCCGAATCGTCCATTGTCTGTGTTGAAAGAGGGGTGTGTGTCTTGTTATACTGTCATTTATTTATGTATTTTGTTTATATAATGTATTAATTTATGTGTTACTTATATTTATGCGTTTATTTTGATTTTTATTAATGTTTAAATGTTTGGATTGGTGTTAAATGTGTAGGTGTGAATTGGTAAATGTGTGTATACTTACCTGTAAGATGTTTAATTGGGGTTTTACCAAAGAAGGCGGGGCTTCTAGCATAAAAGGAGCCCCAAACTTACAACATGGTTCAGTTTTTTTACCTGGCTAGCGATTGGGCAACTGTGGTGCTGTGAGCAAACCCTCTTCAATCTAATTGGCTCAGAGTTTCTGTGTTGGTTACTGCATTTACGTCCTGTATATATGTGTTGGGTTTTTTTTGTTAGTTTTTTTTGGGATTTTGGTTATTCTTTCGTAGCACTGTAAATAAACCACCACTTACACTTCCATCTTCGAGTTGTCCATCATCTTTTGTAGAGGAGGAGGCTGGGAACCCACAGCGGCCCACTCATTTGGGATGCAACCTCACACAGAGACATTGAGGATGGCGATTATGTGCTGTTTGCCAACAAAGGAGAGCGTGGACGACGGAAGCTAGCTGACAGGTGGGACTCAATATTGCATGTTGTGGTATCTGTGGACACGAGATGTCATACCTACCGTACCAGGAACACTCGGATGAATCGGGAGAAGGTGGTTCACAGGAACTTCCTTTTACGAGCCAACTTCCTGCCTGTTGAAGAGAGGGAAGAACCAATCTCTGGTGAATCGGACTATGAAACTGATGAGTCTGTGATTGATACTACTGTTGATGGATCAGAGGACGCTGGTGATAATATTGTCGGACCAATTCATCCCCCAGCTTGTCCATTAAGTGGAACTCCTAACTCATCAGCGGAAGAGGGACCCAGAGATCCAAATTCTAATAAAGTACCAGAGCATGTCCTTGATGGATCGGTTCTTGAAAGTGAGAATCTGGAAGCCATTTAGAGTTCTGAGCCTGACCTTTCTGACATGGAAGCAGAGGAGACTGAATGTGAAGTGACTGAGCCAATACTATCTGACAGAGTTCCTGGAGAGGTTCTTCCACCGCCGCCTGAAACCGCTCACCCAGTAAGAACAAGGGCTGGAAGATTGGTAAAGCCAGTTAATAGACTTATTCAAATTATGACACAGAAATCCCTATTTCATAGGCCATCACTTAGCCTTCTCAGGTCAAAAGCTTCTTAAGTCAAGAATAAAAAAGAGAAGAAAATCTCTGGTGTTATTCATCTGGGGTATTGCTAGAGTGATGATCATTTTAGGTATCTCTGAAGTATAGTAATCACATTCCCCAGTGTCCATTTGTCACTAGTATTGGACTAGTTTTGTGAAGTTCAGCGGGGTGCATGTAGCCAGTTTGGAAAAGAAATATAAATTTTGTATATTTTTTTTGTGATGAACTTCTCAAAACTATTAATACATAAACTGAATTGTGTATTAATTACCTATACGGGTCGTTCTGTGTTATTACGTGTAAGGACTTCAATTAGGACATTTTATTCAAAGGGGACTCTAATCAGTTTTGTACGCTATGCCTTTGGGGAGTGCGGGAGTTACGTCAGCCTCAGACCACGATTGGACACTGGCGAGGCAAGTGTTCCGTTAACTAAGTTTCATTAAATTCTAAACAGCAATTGTCCTAAGTGTGATTATATGTATGTATTCCTGTGTATTGTGTGATTTAATCCAATTTGTGTCTGACGCACATGGAGCTAATCAATCGGTGGTTTGTGCACAGTGTGAAACATGGAGAGAGGATAGCATGGTAAACGTGATTTTTCTGATTAAGTGTCCCATGTGTTCCAGGTATGTTTAATCTTTCTATTTAAACAGTGAAAAGTGATTTAAATAATATATGTGAATTAATTTTGAATGTTATGTTCCATTGTTATTAATTTCTAATTCCCCTTATTCTGAAAAACAATCTACTTGCATTTGGAATATGCACTGAATGTTTTTGTAGAGTCATTGTGAAAGTACACGATAGTTGGGGAATATTTGTATGCTGGTTTGTGTGAACAACATTAATTTCATACATAATTCATTGTTGATTAATATATGTGGAAAGAAAGCATACAACCAGTAATTTTATTTCTAGTTTTTTTTTTTTTTTTTTTGAACGTTCTACTTCAGTTACATCTGATCAAATGCACATTAATATTCTTCAGCTTGGGCTAAACACATCATTTTTGTTTGGTTGGAAGTTGGAACAGCAGCTACGCTAATTATTTCTCTATTTGTTTCTCTGTTTCTGCCACGGGATTTCCATCCCGTGGTAACTAGGATTTACACAAGATTCAGTCTGGATTCAGAAGAAGAGATGATGCCGACCCCTCAGAGGACCGCAGATGATGCCAGCCTTGAAACAACATACAGCACTACATAATTTTCTTACAAGTTTGATCACAGCACATAATCATTGCAATTAGTGTTCATCATCTGTTTGATTACACAGTTACTGATTTTAACATTTATATCATATGTACATCGACTTGACATACAGTATTCACCACTAAATACTAAAATTACTAAATATATTGTAGTAGCCTAAACTTTTGTACAGCGCTTTGCAACGATTCGTATTGTGAAAAGCACTATACAAATAAACTTGAATTGAATTGAATTGAATTGTTTTAATAAAGTACAGAATGTTAAAGTTTTTGTAATTGTCATAAGCCTCAGACCGCGATTAGACGCTGACGAGGCAAGACGCTTAAAAGTTTCTCCTCATCTCCAGGTGTTCATTTCATGTGAAACACGGAGAGAGGATAGCGTGGTGAACGTGATTTTTCTCATTAAGTGACCCACGTGTTCCAGGAACAATTAAAAGTGATGATTTGAAGCCGTACCCGCTGTCTCCAGAGTGAAGTTTCTTATGTGCAGATCTGGATCTGCTACATTAGCATGTTTCTAGCATGCAGCTAGCATGATTTACAAATTGTTAACATGTTGCTAGCATGAATAACAAGTTACTAGCATGTTTCTAACATGACTAGCATGTTGAAAAAAACTACTTATAAAAAATAAATAAAAGTACAAATATAATGTGAATGTCAAGCTCATCATGAGATATTGAGTATGAAGTGTTTTGGTTTAAACTGTTGAATTGATTTTCATAATTTTGATTCTTGTATGTGAATGTTACTGACCTCAATCTCTCCAGTTTACAGTGTGAATCCTTCAGTACGTCACATAAGTGATTCACTCCTGTGGTTTTTATTTGATTCCAGCTCAGGTCCAGTTCTCTCAGGTTTGATGGGTTTGACTTCAGAGCTGAAGTCAGGATGAGACACTGTTCCACTGTAATACTGCATCTACACAGACTGAAGACAGAAAGAGAAAGAACAATGACTCAGATCTATGATGATCATGAGCAAATGCTACACATCCACTAATACACCAGCAAAATCATGGAAACTTCTAATATATGAATGAACAAACCCAGAGAGGAGTATTTGAGGACACTAGTTACAATCCAAGTCTGGACCCACCCTCAGTCAACAAATAAGTGAATCAATACAGAAACAACAGTAAAATTAACTGAATTAAATGGTCCATTTTCACATTTTTAATGGATGAAAATCACTAATTATGCTCTATTATGCTCTTTTACAAAGTCTTTATTTTGTTTTGGGGGTGCACTAGAACATGCTCTCATGCTTGGTGGTTCATAAAACGCATAATTTTTCAGATAATTTACATTATTACAAAGGCTTTCTCCCCAGGCTAGCACAAATGGCTCGATTAGTTCCAGGTTCCACCTTCTGAAAACCAAATATATTGTGATTGGTTAGCAGTCCCACTGCGTTGCAATTGGCAAACAGCCTCAGTACTGCCACGCCCCTTCCCAAAACAGCAGACTAGATTACAGTGATTCTCACATTTGAAATATGGATATTTTCTTACAAAAACACATCGGATCGCTAATGGGGGCTGAGACACTTTTTATTATGGATCTACTGATTTTGGACTGATGGAGAGACACACTCATCTATGCCGTTCAATCTGCCCTTGTAAAGTTGGGAGAGCCAGGATTATTTTTAATATAACTCTGATTGCATTCGTCTGAAAGCAGGAAATCATATACAGCTAGGATGCATGAAGGGGGAGGAAAAAAAATGCTACAGTAATGTTGGTTCTATCGTCAGCCTGCAAGATCCCAGATACATTATATTTTCATTATTGTGCTACTGTATTTAATTATTTGCATGCCCGAAACCATAAGGCTCGCTGAAGCATCCAGAAGCGACTGTCCACAATACATCGCTAAAGTTAGGCGAATCCTCCACCTGCCCATGATTTCAATTTCTGTAGGCGGGATTTACATTGTGACATAATAGACTATATCTACAACTACTTCCGCGTTTGTCTCAGTTGCTCTGCGAGTTCCGGTGCTGCGCCATAAGCATGTTTTACCTGTCTTTTCACTACGTTTACATGGACACCAGTAATGTAATTAATGACCTTATTCTGAATAAGACAATAATATGATTAAGGTGTTTACATGAGTTGCTTTTAAAATATTCCTTTTATGTTCCCGTTTTACATGTTATGCTACATAGATTGATTAATGACACACATCATTACATCCACATGCGTCGCTATCAGTTGGTCTTCGTTATGGTATATAGACTTTTGGGTGTTTCGTTTTTTAATTTTATGAAAGCTTGAAGTGCAGTTCATTATTTGTCATGCTATATTTGCATCATCGTTTGGATCAAATCAGAGCTCTGGACATATGCAACAATTTTTTTGGAGAATGTGTGAGTTAAAATTTGCTGTGCATTGTCATTTGTGCATTGAGTGCATGCTGCACTGCTCCAAAGCATCTTTTTTGTTTGTTTTCATTTTGAAAACATTATGCTATTGAGGCTTTCTTTTATTTTTTATTAATTAATTTGATTGCTCAGTGTTTGCTCGTCCTGTAATTTATTAGTCGGCGTATAATACAGAATGTGGTGTAGTCCATGCCTCGTCTTATTAATTTTTGTTAATAAATGCTATATAAGCTAGTTTGTCTTTGTTTTATTGTTGTTGTGCTGTTTAAAAAATAAATAAATAAATAAATAAATAAATAAAAAAATCACTTTTAGGAATTTGTTTTAATCTTAAAATTGATAGGTGCAGCCTATATATATATATAAGCAAAACCAAGTTCGTGAATTCCAAAATAAAAGGGAAAAGCATCCTAAGCCATTCCAAAAGCAGAAATCCTATAAATTATGATAACAGACAAACTATTTATTAGCACTGAGCATTGATTAATCATTACTTATGTGACCAACTGAGAGCGTTAGTGTGTTTATCCTGTCGCGAAATGTGTCCAAAAGTCCTACACATCGGGAATAGTGTGATTAAGGTGTGGACATGACTCATACCTCTTGACTGGCAAGACGGCTGCGAGTGGAGACTCAAACAGTGAAAGTGAGTTGTTCAAAACTTTTCTTTTTAGTAAACTCTGTGTACACAAACAATGTTCTCAATGCTGGAGTTCATGTGTAGAGACCCAGGCCATACTTTGAGCAAAGTTTCATGGTGTGTCGAGCCTTCTTAGTGTTGTAAAAATATCGATTTTGATGCGCTCAAAGATATGCCCCTAGTATTCCCATTCACCGGCCATTGACCACAAAACAAAATCACGGTCAATCTCAAAAACGGCTTGTTTGTCGTGATTATGCTTTTAGATATAAGTTTGTCTCGTTTACAGTAAAAAAAACAGCCCAGGTTGCCTTTTGGCAATAGTTATCCTTTAAGTCAGATTACAGTAATCAAAAATCTCAGTTTACATGGTCGATTCTTAATCAAAGTATTGTCTTAATCGTGTTAATATTGGAACATTGTTGTCCATGTAAACATAGGGCAGCTATCATCAAGGTATTTTACACTCGCTGCTTGCAAGAATATATATTTTTAAAATAATATACTACAATGTAATGTTATTACAGTTAATATATAATATTAGATAATTATTTGTAATTGCTAATTAATAATAAAAAAAAAAAAAACAGAAAGACAATGCTCTTAGCACAGCTTGCTATCGGAGAAAGCTAACCGGAAGCTCATGTACAACTGACAGCCGTGCATAGAGTCTATGGCAGGGGTCGGCAATTAAGTTTGGCCTCGGGCCAGATTTTCTCCAAGCCATTACATGGCGGGCCACAACCAAAACAATGGCTAATTTATTGAATTAATAGGGGAGGATGAAAATGGTTGTAGGCGCTCGTGAAAAGACAGAACAGACGTACTGAGACATTCAAGCTGGCTGATGTAGGTTAAATTTGCTGACTGGGCATTGGGGGCGCTATTAATTATCTGCATGTTTGTTAAAAACAACAACCACCCACGCACACATTTCCACGTGTTGCTCTTAGCGGCAAATAAATGGCACAATCAAAAAATCTAAAGAGAAAAGTTAGCAGTGAAAACAGGATCTTTCATGATGAATGGACAGAGAACTATGCATTAGGGCTGTGCGATTAATTGAAATCGTATCGAAATCGCGATGTGAACATGCACGATTTCTAAATCGCCTTACAGCACGATTTTTTTGCACGCACTCGACTGATACTTTTCCCGCAGCATGCTACTTGAACCGATCACAACACAGCGCGCCTAAACAGAGAGCAAGAACATGCCAACGTTCATACTTGAACCCAGAAATGGTCATGCTTGTTTTCTTAGCAGAAAGCAGATAGACTCTGCCAGTGTTCTAATTGTTTTTATGTGGGACACTGTGGTCTGGGTTGTTGTTTTTTCAAACACACGAACGCACATACGCACACACATACTTACTTTTTGCCATAGATCTGTTCTAAAGACATTTTGTTACACCTTTACTAGGCAGGGCTCGAAATTGTGAACGTTTTGGTCGCATATGTTCCCAAAATTTAATCTGCGTGACCTGAAATGATGTTTGATTAAACAAGGTTCAGGAGGAGCACGATCAGATAATCAACCCATTCGGCACAGGTGCAACCTGTTTAACCAATCATTCAATCAGCGCATCCTCTATATATTACCAGCCGTCTTACCTCCATCCAGCGATAGTTTCTTGGCATTCGGTTTGGCGTTGGTCAAAATATTACAGTCAAAGACTAAACCTGTACCGGGGTTTTTGGATCATCCGTTGCAATCTGTCGGCCTTAGATTGACTTCGCCTCGCTCGACACCACTAGTACCGTATGAGACCCGGCTTTCGAGCGTCGCAGCGACAAGCCTCAGACCAGCCTGGGTCGCGCCCTACTTCTCACCGCAGCAAACCCGACTCGCTTCCCGCTTTGGTTCAACTATTCACCGCTGCCTTTTCCGGCCGCAGCGCTTCATGTAGTCAGACCACCAGCTCTCGTAGCAGTCGCTAGCGAGAGACGGGCCGTGTTGTTAATTATTTTTAGGTAAGTTTAGTGGACGGTATACGGCGTATACCCACTATTTAAAACCCCTTTTGATGTGCATTATTCAGTAACGTTAGTGTTCCGCATTAGCCAAAATCATGACAGTCTACCACATCCAGTCATATGTGAATAAATGTAAATATTCGCTAAAGACAGTGATAATGCAGCCAGGACCGTGGCGCCGGCTTGCTATGAAATGTATATGATGATTGCGCCTAATACGCCCGCTCCCTAGTCATTTGAATCACTACAAAAACAACACCTTACAAAGAAAACTAGTAAGATTTTTACGATCAAACGTTTCTTAAACCAGCGAACCCCTGTAAACATTTTAGTCCAAGGATCCAGTAATGCGTTCAAATAGAAAGTTAAAAACGAAATTCATAAATGAAGCATATGGCCACTTCTCCAGGCATTACTACACCACTTGTTAAGCCGCTAAAGGCAGTCAGTTGTTGCTAAAAGCCGATAAACAATGCGATGCATAATTTGTTCATGTCATTTCGTAACCAGAACACAAATGAAATTATTAAACTTTTCTGTGCGTGATGTTTCAGTATTGTAGCTGGATTTTTAAATAACACATTGTACTCCGAGATAAATAAGATACAGATTATAGAAAATGCGTTAAACTGTGTTCTTAAATTAACAATTTTGAAGTGGCAAACTAACAACTAAGGCGCATCATAAGGCAACCATTAATATTTTTGTTGAGTTCAACTATAGCAACCTACCGGTATTTAGACTTTTTTCACACACACACAATCTCAAGGTAAAGTTTGTTCCGCTACAGGTCTGCTCCTGTCATATGCCCTCGTTTAAAATAATGCCTCTTACCTTTTCTGTTTTTATCAACAAAGACACGTTTTACTAGTTTGTAATATATATGTTCATTCAGGCTGCTGACCGCTGACAAAATAATATGCTCAATAGCGCCAGCTGGTTTCTGTTTTCAAACTCTGGTCAATTTGAGCGTGTTTTCTCAATTTACTCCGTTAAATTATTACAGCATTTATATCCAAATGCACATTTTTCCAAAGAATAAATTATACTTCTCCTGTCGATGCATAAATTTAAGAAATAAGCTTAACAAATTGTATTATGATTTTGTCATGTTTATTCCTGGGCGCATTATTCAACGTACATTCACACTTTCACGTTAATAATGCGAAGGAGAGCTCGTACTATACACAATATTATAATAATAATAATAATAATAATAATAACACTAATAATAATAATAATAATAATAATAATAATAATAAAAAAAAAAAAGTCATAACGCACAGCCAGCACAAATAGACAGAACGGTAAATGTACTTGATTATAAGCACCCATGTTCAGAATTAATAGACACAGTATCTATGATGACCCAAAGCCGACAACGTTTTAGAAGAAATGTTTGCTCTTTGAAGAAGTAAAACATCGGTATGCATCATAGCACCACAAACCACTCCCCTTTCCCGTGACCCAAAGCTAAAACAGCGAAAACAAACATAAGGCTGCCTCCGCAAGCTGTAAAGGCTGCACAGACTCTCCAGCATTTTCTTCCGCACATCTCAAGCTTCAGTGACCTACAGCTACAGCAGCCGAAACAAAAGCGAAGTTGCTTCCGCTTGCAACAAGCCTTAACATCTCAGTGTTTTCCTCCCGTTACTTCTAATCCCTTTTCCTTTTCAGTGGCCTACAGCTCCCATAGCAGACGCTAGTGCGAGGCCGCTTTCACTTGCTGTGCAGGCTACACAGGCTCTTCAAGATGTCTCAAACCGTACTCGCTTCCCAATGAAGGAGGCATGAGGCTGTCTGTGTTTGCAACTTAGGCCCACACATCTCAGACTTTTCCTCCTGTTACTAATAACCTCTTTCTTTTCAGTGGCATCCAGCTCCCATAGCAGACACTAGCCCTATTTAAGTATGAGGCTACCTCCCTGACAATTGCGGCCCATGCTCCTCTCCCTCACAGCTTTCTACTTCATTCAAAATAATGTTGTCTTTCTCCAGGTCAAGTTCTGGCTCTTAAGCATCAGGATGAAGCAGGTCATCAGCAAGCCTAGGCCGCGCCCCAGACTCGGCCACTCCTCACACTGCACGCTATCATGGCTTTTTCTCCTATATTTCCCATGCCTTTCCTTCTATCTCCTGCAGCAGACGCTAGAGTGAAGCTGCCTCCGCTGGCCGCTCAAGACCTCTTACTCTTACCCTCCTGCTACTCCTTTTCCCTATCAGTAACCAGGGGCTAATCCATGCGTGAGGCTGCCTCCACAAACTGTTATGGCACCGCCCTATCTTCATTCTGACCCTTCTTTTCAATCTAAACCTTGGTATTATTCACAGCAGTCCCACTACTTACTCCACTGAATGCTGTCGCTCTGGAACCACCCCCTGGGCCTAATATCATCAAGTTCCAGATTCTTGCAAAAATTCAGAGCACTGGATCTGGAGGCGGGCCAATCGCCAACCCCAGTACCTCACTATTCGCAACTCATATTCCCATAACTCATCCCTTGAAACCGCTCCTTGACATGTCACTCGACTTTATCCTCCAAGCAATTTCTTTGGCTTGGAGATTTTCGGGAACCACAATAACGTCTAAATTCAACGGCATCAGATTTACCCATTCTAGATAACGAAATTATCGCTTCTTCGATTAAACAAAGACAAACCAAGAAGAAAAGGCTACTACATTGACATTTAACCTCCTTTCTCTAATTTAACTTTATCACACCCCTTTTATTACTTTCAATTTGGGGACGCGCAAGCTAAATCTGCACTGTATCCTCAATTTGTCGTCGACTCCAACCACCCCGTTGTATGTTAAATTTAATCATTGTCACCACCAGCCGTCAAATTCAATTTCTTATTTAGCATCGGACGGGGCTCCCCCTTCCGGTGCAGCAGGGCCGCGGCTCCCTTCGGTCACGGCGTGAGCCCTCCGTCTGTCATTCGGGTTACGCTGCCTACTCGACGGCGGATGTGCTCTCCCTGCCGGTGCAGCAGGGTCGCAGTGGGAACCCCTCATCCAACACTCGTCGCCTCGCAAGGGGGTCTCTCCCTTCCGGTGCAGCAGAGCCGCAGCTCCCTTCGGAAGAAGTGAGAGTCCCTCCATCAATCGCCTATTTTATTGCCTATCCAGCATCGGACGGGGCTCCCCCTTCCGGTGCAGCAGGGCCGCGGCTCCCTTCGGTCACGGCGTGAGCCCTCCGTCTGTCATTCGGGTTACGCTGCCTAATTGACGGCGGATGTGCTCTCCCTGCCGGTGCAGCAGAGTCGCGGCTCCCTTCGGTTGCAGTGGGAGCCCTCCATCCGACGTGCCTCGCAAGGGGGACTCGCTCTTCCGGTGCAGCAGAGCCGCAGCTCCCTTCGGAAGAGGGTCCCTCCATCAATCGCCTTATCTTTATCGCCTATTCAGCATCGGACTGGGCTCCCCCTTCCGGTGCAGCAGAGCCGCGGCTCCCTTCGAAAACAGTGAGAGTCCCTTCATCAATCGCCTATTTTATTGCCTATCCAGCGTCGGACGGGGCTCTCTCTCTTCCGGTGCAGCAGGGCCGCGGCTCCCTTCGGTCGCAGCGGGAGCCCTCCATCCGACGCTCCCCTCAAGGGGGACTCTCCCTTCCGGTGCAGCAGAGCCGCAGCTCCCTTCGGAAGCAGTGAGAGTCCCTTCATCAATCGTCGATTTTATTGCCTATCCAGCGTCGGACGGGGCTCTTCCGGTGCAGCAGGGCCGCGGCTCCTTTCGGTCGCAGTGTGAGCCCTCCGTCTGTCACATGTTACGCTGCGTACTCGACGGCGGACGGGCTCTCCCTCCCGGTGCAGCAGAGTCGCGGCCCCCTTCGGTTGCAGTAGGAGCCCTCCATCCGACGCGCCAACCCCCGCCTCGCAAGGGGGACTCTTCCTTCCGGTGCAGCAGAGCCGCAGCTCCCTTCGGAAGCAGAAGGGGTCCCTCCATCAATCGCTTTATTTTTACACATTCAGCATCGGAATGGGCTCCCCCTCCCGGTGCAGCAGGGCCGCGGCTCCCTTCGGTCGCAGTGTGGGGCCTTCCGTCTGTCACACGAGTTACGCTGCGTACTCGGCAGCGTACAGACTCTCCCTCCCGGTGCAGCAGAGTCGCGGCTCACTTCGGTAGCGTGGGGGCCCTCCATCCGACGCACCTCGCAAGGGGGACTCTCCCTTCCAGTGCAGCAGAGCCGCAGCTCCCTTCGGAAGCAGTGAGGGTCCCTCCACCAATCGTCTTTATTCATATAAAAAAAAAAAAAAAAAAAAAAAAAAAAAATTAATAATAAAAAAAAAAATTAATAATAAATAAATAAATAAATAAATAAATAAATAAAACAAAACCCGCCTTGCAAGGGGGACTCTCCCTTCCGGTGCAGCAGAGCCGCAGCTCCCTTCGGAAGCAGCGAGGGTCCCTCCATCAATCGCCTCATCTTATTGCCTATTCAGCATCGGACTGGGCTCCCTCTTCCGGTGCAGCAGGGCCGTGGCTCCCTTCGGTCGCGGCGTGAGCCCTCCGTCTGTCAGCCGAGTTACGCTGCGTACTCTACAGCGGACGGGCTCTCCCCGCCGGTGCAGCAGAGTCACGGCTCCCTTCGGTCACAGTGGGAGCCCTCCATCCGAGGCACCTCGCAAGGGAGACCCTCCCTTCCGGTGCAGCAGAGCCGAAGCTCCCTTCGGAAGCAGTGAGGGTCCCTCCACCAATCGCCTATTTTGCCCATTTCAGGGTCGGACTAGGCCCCCTCCTTCCGGTGCAGCAGAGTCGTGGCTCCCTTCGGTCGCAGTGTGAGCCCCCTATCCGTCGCTCGAGTTACGCTGCGTACTCGACGACGGGTGGGCTTTCCCTCCCGGTGCAGCAGAGTCGCGGCTCCCTTCGGTCGCAGCTAGGGGGCCACATCCGACCATCGAATCGTTTATATATATATATATATATATATATATATATATATATATATATATATATATATATATATAAAAAAAAAAAAAATAATAATAATTGGCACTCTCCTCCTTTTCCTTACATAAATTTAGTTCTACGCATATTTTGGGGGGGCTACCTAAATTTCTTGCTTCGTGGCAGCTGTCCTATGCATAAAAGCTTCTTTGGGGAGTTCTCTGGTTCCGGCCTGTATTCCGGCCCGGAACCCTTCCCCCGGACAGCACGCCAAAATATGCTTAATGCTCGCTCAAGCAGATTAGATGTAAGGGCGAACTCGTGAAATGATGTTTGATTAAACAAGGTTCAGGAGGAGCACGATCAGATAATCAACCCATTCGGCACAGGTGCAACCTGTTTAACCAATCATTCAATCAGCGCATCCTCTATATATTACCAGCCGTCTTACCTCCATCCAGCGATAGTTTCTTGGCATCCCTCCTCCACCCCTACTCCCCACTTCTAATCTGTTTCGATCCTACACTAGCAGGGGGAGTTCTCTGGTTCCGGCCTGTATTCCGGCCCGGAACCCTTCCCCCGGACAGCACGCCAAAATATGCTTAATGCTCGCTCAAGCAGATTAGATGTAAGGGCGAACTCGTGAAATTATATTTGGGAACATTCGTGCGAGTGCGAGAAACTGTTGTGGTCCGACTTGGTTTCATTTCTTTACAAAACTTTCGCTAGTCTAACTATTGCACAGACGGCTGTGAGCTGATACAGTGACAGGTTCGCCATTCTCTCTTTCGATTGTGGAAAAATAAAAGGTCTCAACAAACCGCTTTTGAAGAAATATGATATATTTCGTGCTATAGCGTACATTCTGTCAGATACAATTCTGGCGCCTCCGTGTCCATATACGTTACTGTACAACGCGGCATTCATCCACATCAGATGATAACTCAGCGGCAGAGTTCCACTCACACAGGGGCGTAATTTTCACTGGGGACATGGTTTTCAAAATCCTGTTTGTGTCCTCTTATATTTCAAATGGTTTTGTTATAATAATCTCATTTATTGTAGAATGCACGCTCAGCGCCTTTGAGAGTCTCGCAAGATCGTTAAAACAAAACCAAAAGTAAACAGCGGACGCGCATTCAAAAGCAATTTTAATATCCCGCATTTAGAGAGCGACTCCTCAATGCGCGCAAATTAGGCTACATAAAATATCTAGGCAGTTATTAGTATGTGGGCTATAAAAATATATTGTGCAGTTGTCTATAGTTCTGTATCATGCTTGAAAAATTCGGTCTCTATTTGCACTTTGAATATTGAAAGAGTAGCCTACTTTGATCATGTGCTTGTCAAACATCTGCAGTCAGAATCAGCCATGAAGAATCAAGATCAGTGCATTACTAAAAAGAAATTGGGTGCACCTACATTTATTTATTTATTTTTTTTGGTGATCCTAACTTTTTTTCACCTGCTAGGTGATTTTTTCCCGCCTTCTGTTTTAGAGACATGTTACAGGTCTTTGATAGAGATCTAATTGTTTTCCTTTAAAAAAATGTTTTAGATTCACACTGTAAAACATGTCTGTGTCAAAATCGTGATTAAAATCAAAATCGCAATACTGTTCAAGAAAATCGTGATAGGTTTCTTTTGTCCATATCGCACAGCCCTATGCATTCATCCTGCCCAGTTTTATTAATGCAAAGCCCACCTGCCTGATCTGTAACGATGTTGTCTCGGTATGCAAAGAATACAATATTAGACGGCACCGCGAGACGAAGCATGCTAACTTCAAGGTTGCGTTCCCTCAGAAGACAGAGGCACGAAAGCGCAAGATCGAAGTCATATAAAGGCCTAAATAACACGCACGCTGTTTGAAACTCGTGCTACTCACATTTCTGTTCCTACGTATATATTACCTATGTTTGATGTCTTTGTGTGTGTTTTAATTTTCACAATAATATGACGCCTATGTCCGTTGTTTGAGGGACAACTTGTATTTTAGAGACTATTGATATTTCAGCAGAATCAGCACCAGACGCTGTCCGCTGACGTTATTTGTTTTTGCATGTTGAGCGTTCACTCTGCACCTCGCTGATGCGCTTATTCACCCTCGTATCCAGATATAACAAATAGGAATTTAGATCGATTGAAATGTTTCTGTTCTAAAAAAATTATGTTTCCAAATAAAGAGCTTTTTTGAGACTGTCAGTCCGATTTTTTAAAAAGTATCTTTTTTTCTTTTCTTTTTTTTTTCTTCATTCTCTAGTTCGAACAATCTCACGGGCCAGATGTTTTTGCTCGCGGGCCACATGTGGCCCGGGGGCCGCTAATTGCCGACCTATGGTCTATAGCATCCAGAAAACAAACGCTGTAGTTCAAATGAGCAGTTTGTTGTAGTTTATGAAAAGGGACTTTTTAAAAATTCAATTTCTCCCTTTGGAGCGGACTTTGAGATTTGTAACTTTGTAGATGTTTTTATGCCCAAACATACACACCACACACTGGCTAAAGTTCAAAAAGAGAAAAAGTGTAATAGGACCTCTTTAAATCAATCAAATTAAATATTTTCTCATCTATTTTAGGGTGTAGTTTACAATTTCTAACTATACAAATATACATTTCCCTTCATGAAAGATTTAGCAAAATATATCAGTCCAGTATAAATCTGTCAGAATCATCTCCTGTCATTTGTTAGACTGTTTGTTTACATCTGTTTTGTTTCACAGCAAAGATGTCAAGAGCCCTGTGGTCCTAAACTAAACAGTAAACTTTAATCTGACTGTAACTGCTGTACAGTATAATGATACTAACTCTAGTTTCTCCAGCTTGAATTGTGGGTTCATCAGTAGATCACTGAGGTTTTTCACTCCAGAGTCTCCTAGTTTATTCCTGCTCAGGTTCAGTTCTCTCAGGTGTGATGGGTTTGATTTCAGAGCTGAAGTCAGGATGAGACACTGTTTCTCTGTAATACTGCATTCACACAGACTGAAGACAGAAAGAGAAAGAACAATGACTCAGATCTATGATGATCAACTTTCTAATGTGTTTTGCAGATTTTGCTGACAAATAAATGGTGATATCTATGTCCAGGTAACATGGAGAAAGACTACACATTGTTCATTTAAATATACTACAAACTACACAAAAGTTATAAAGGTATGCAAAGGTTGAAAATCAGCAAAATTACCCATTAAGATGTGAGTTATTTATCCAAGTTATGAAACTTCACTTGATAACATTAACTACATTAGTTAACATGAACTAATGATGAACAACTAGCATTTAATAACCTTAATGTAAGTTTCAACATTTACTAATACAGTTTTAAAATTAAAGTTTTCTGTTAATTAGTAAATACACTGTGAACTGACATTAACAATGATTAAATATATAAACTAACATGAACAGATTAATAAATGCTGTCAAAATATATTTAATAGCTAATGTTACCTAATGAAATTGTTACTGTCTACTATTGTCATAAATCACTGTAGTCTCACAGATCAATGTTCAAACATATTGTAGACTAAACAATTACAAGTCAACAACAAAGATAGTTTGCTTATAAAAATATTATACTTTGCACATGTGTTCATTTAATGAATAAACATATTTCCTTAAACTGAAGACATTCAAATACATTTTGAAAAGACAGTTCATTTGCTTTAGTGCTGCACTGATCAGGACATTTGAGGCAGATACTGATCACTGATTCTTAAAATGCTCTTGTTCAGTTTTTACAATTTACAGTATATGCTGCACCACAATTAGACATTTTACATTTTGAGAAACACAAACTTTACATTACAAGCAGTTATGAATAGTTGTTAAAAAAACACTTGCATACCAGAAATCAGTAAACATGATTACATTCAGCAGTCATATGTTTATCTGACTTTGACACTTATCTTTAATTTACACAGAATTAAACTGTGAAGGTGTAGTTTTTCTCTTTTAAATCAATGTAGAATTTCCAGATCTCTGTGTGTGGAACTAATAATCATTCTTTTACAATCTAACATACATCCAAACATTGTGTGAAAAAACATTATTTGGTGGGGAACAAATAAAAGTTCAGCACTAAATCTGGTAAAATGTTACACATTGCCATGTGCATTGTGTTTATAAAAGGCATTCATGAAAAACAATATATTTCTACATAAATACAGTATATACTATAAAACTAAAATACTTTTTCAATGTGGCATCAACATATGATAGATAGACAGTGCAGCACTAAATGTTGACAGTATTTTAAAACGTCCCTAATTTAAAACGTTACGCCATTTTCCTTTGCCTGTTTATTCTTAATGCTTCACATTATATTGGCTATTAGTGATGCTGAGAAAAAACTGCTCTGACACAAATATGGAAAATTATCAACTACAATAACAGTACTATTAAAAGTAATGTAAGATTGTAAATAAAGCAGCAATACTCACATCAGTGTGTTGAGTTGACAGTGTTTATCCTCCAGTAGAGCAGAGATCTGATTCACTCGTGTGTCTCCTAGTTCATGTCCAATCAGATTCAGCTCTCTCAGGAGTAACGGGTTTTTACCCACAATTCCAGTCACATACTGACAGGCTTCATCTGCAGCAGGACCCAAAAACCTGCAGAAGAGAAGATGAAGCAAACAAGATCAATTTAGTTCTGATTTAAAGGTCCATTGTATTACAAAAATCATTACAAAAGAAAATGTTATTATTCTAAAAGGAGATCTAGTATTTGCATAACTCTTCTTTAAACATTTAAATACACAAACACAAATATTTGAGAACCAAGTCTAATAGCCACAGTTATTGGAAAGAAACTAGAGGGACACTCAGTCCTAAAGCAAACTCAGGAGAACAGAAACGTCCCACAGAGCAGAAGAGCAAAACCTCACTAGATCATGATTTTCAGTTTACAAATACAGAGTGTGCAATTAAAAGCCTCAAGATCTTTCAGAAGGAGTGAGAAACATCAGCACAGAGAAAACTGGCTTCTGAAACTGAATGTTTTTGCACCAAGGGTCTGTGAGTAACACATTTTTAATTCTCTGTATGTATGTGCTGTACATGTGACACAATTGACAATAAAGCAGACTTTGACTTTGATCATCAGTTCAACAAAACCCACAGCATCAGATATGATCATTCTGATGAAACAAATTGTTCAGATTATTGTATAGCTAAAAAGAAAAATTAACAAATGACCCATTTATTTCTGTAAGATTATTTGATCAGGTCTCACCTCAGTGTCTTGAGTTGACAGTTTGGATCCTGTAGTAAATGATTGAGCTCCTTCACTCCTGATTGTCCAGGATCATTTCCTGTGAGATCCAGCTCTATCAGGTGTGAAGGGTTTGATTTCAGAGCTGAAGCCAGAGCTTTATAACCTTCTTCAGTGATACTGCAGTTTGAAAGCCTAGAACCAGAATAAAAATGTCACATTCAGATGATTAATCAGTTAGTCTAGAAATGAGCTAAACAATGAAAATCCCTAAACAGAATTATATTTCATACCTTATTTAAAAGCACTAAAACTTAGTTGTAAAGCGAAATCTGACAAATGAATATTGAATTAAATTAAATTGTTAGACATCAATTCACTTTAGTTTCTAGTATCTACCCACTAATACTTTCACCAGATAAAAATGGTTTAAAGTCAGTTATTTCTATCTTTTGCTGTAGTGTGTCAGTAGGAAATATCAGTTTACATTACAGTTAACATTCATGTTGCCATTAATTGTAATAATCCAGTGAGATTTTTGTTTGCACAAGGAGTCTGACAACAGCCAGTGCTCCACACAGAGATCTGATCTCATAATCATCAGTCCGTCTGGAATGACATGAAGAAACAGAACAAACTGAGACAGACTAAAGGCCTTTTCATGCTGAACGCAAACATTTGGATCAATGACGATTTTGAATTGAAACAATAGATCTCTATGTGGCTATTCACATCAGATGCTTCATTCACAAGGATTTTTTTCCACCCTCTCAAATGTTATTACAAGAACTCGGTGATGGTTTAAAAGGGTTTTAAGTCAAAAACAAAAAACAGAACATTAGTAATCACATACATGTTCACATATAGCTTAATGCTAATTGGGCATCTATTATATTTTAAGATGTATTAAGCATTATAGATAGTTTGTTTCTGAAAGCAAAATTCATTTATTGTAATTTAATGCTGTATATTGAGCAGCGGATGATGTTAAATCTATATACGAGATACATATCTGAGGAAAAATGCATTGCATTAGCAGAAGATGATTAAATGGAAAGCACGGCTCGTTGGCAATTTGCAACATCTCCAAGACACTTTAAGAGGGAATTGATGTTTTTAGACATAATTGCTTACTTCTATTAATATATATATATATATATATATATATATATATATATATATATATATTTATTTATTTTTTTTTATGGGAACCAAATATCCCCACAAGGATAGCAATACCAGTAAATTATGACCTTGATGGGACATTTTTTTATTTTTTGGAAAGAAGCTCATAACTCCTACAAAACGAAGCCTTTTGGAAGTCTAAAACTGCAGAAAGTCTCGTGTGAGGGGTACATTTAGGGCAGGGGTAGGCAAGTTCGGTCCCATACTGCTACCCATATAGAAATATGAATAACTATTCCAAAAAGATACCCAGACTGCTGGGAAGAAAGTATAGAAGCCGAACTCTTGAAACTTTTATCATATTAGGGGTCTGCCATGGTCTTCCTTGAAGGTAAAATTAATTTTATTTTCTCTATAGCATCAGATCACAACAGAACAGAGGTCGCGTTAACCCCTGTCCAGTTGGTGGCAAGTGCGCTCCAGTGTGGCAGCAGATCACTGGATCAGAACAAAAACTAAATTGTCAAGTTTTTGTTATGCGTTTAATTATGGACAGGCGACTACACAGATGCTACAACAATATATCAAGCCACATTAAAGAGTGCCAAAACGGTATTTATTGCTTGAATTTCCTAATAAAATCGACAGAATTTGAAATTTGAGCCTTTGTTTCATTGCAATTTATTGGATGGGAGGCGCACTATGTACTGTGTCAGTATAGTTCAGTTATCAGCTGAAAACGGCATAGACCAAAAGATCGACTGAGATTTACAAATCGATATTGGTCATAAATATATATTATATAATTTTAATATATTAAAATAGCTGTCACTGTGGGGTGTGGTGTTATACATGAAAAGTTACACAGTCTCATCTGTTCATCTGTACTCTTCTAAATAAATGCATAAGCCTATATCGTCCTGTTGGTTCATAATTAAAAATGAAAATGTGAACAAAAATAAATGCAATTAAATGTGTTATTATAATTAAAATATGAAAATTAAAATGACGGGTAATGATTGATTATGACGGAATTTTTCCGACCCTGTCCGTCAAAATGACGGATAATGTTAAAGTCTAACGCAACCTCTGCAACAGAAGTAATTTAAGGTTACCTATCCTATAGAACAGGTTTATACCCAGGTGATTGATTACATTGATATTTGCAAACATTTTTGTATTAGAAGATTTCTGAAATGTTAGGTTTAAACATGCAAATGAGGCATTATTTTATGAAATACACACTAATTTGCATACATTTATAATACAAAAATCTAAATACTGGATGAATCAGTGACATATTAAAGTCAAATTGTCACGAATTGAGTCGTCCTGTCATCACAAACTCTTGCACTACACTTCATGGACTTCAGCCCCCACAAGCCACTGCACCAATCACTGCATTCACCTGCTCCCTGTTTCTCACTGCACTGATCACTGCTCACACCTGCAGCTCATTCACACACACAGCTGCAGCTCATCACACGGACAACTTATATGCCACTCACACACACAGCTTCCTCGCGAAGTCTTGTATTGCCCCGGCTGCATTTCTGAGCGTTTCTTCCCGTGTTTTGATTCCTGGACTCCCTCCCGTGTTTGATTCTCGCTGCCTGCCCTGACCCTTCTGCCTGTGTTTTCTGTAACAAGGACGGTCTGAGACGTGCGGATCCATTCGCAGCATTTTATTCAACAAAACAAACACAAAGGGGCAGGCAGAAATCGTAGTCAAACACAGGCAGAAGGGTCGGGGCAGGCAGCGAGAATCAAACACGGGAGGGAGTCCAGGAATCAAAACACGGGACGAAACGCTCAGAAATGCAGCCGGGGCAATACAAGACTTCGCGAGGAAGCTGTGTATGTGAGTGGCATATAAGCTGTCCGTGTGATGAGCTGCAGCTGTGTGTGTGTGAATGAGCTGCAGGTGTGAGATGATACCCAGATTTACCTAGCCTTATTGCCAAATGACTACAGCCCCATTGAGTCTCTCTGCCAATGCATTGATGAAATTAACAGTTGGATGTGCCAAAGCTTTCTTCAGTTAAACAAGGAGAAAACTGAAGTCATTGCATTTGGAAACAAAGATGAAGTTCATAAGATAAATGCGTACCTTGACACTAGGGGTCAAAAAATAAAAAATCAAGTCAAGAATCTTTGTAGCCATGTCAAAGCAGTAACTAAATCAGCATACTATCATCTCAAAAACATTGTAATAATTAGATGTTTTGTTTCCAGTCAAGACTTGGAGAAACTTGTCCATGCCTTTATCACCAGCAGGGTGGGCTATTGCAATGATCTCCTCACTGGCCTTCCCAAGAAGACCATTAGACAGCTGCAGCTCATACAGAACGCTGCTGCCAAGATTCTGACTAGAACCAGAAAACCAGAGCATATCACACCAGTCCTCAGGTCCTTACACTGGCTTCCAGTTATGTTTAGGATTGATTTTTTAAAGTACTTTTACTCGTTTATAAAGCACTCAATGGCCTAGGACCTAAATACATTGCAGATATGCTCACTGAATATAAACCTTACAGACAACTCAGATCACTAGGATCGAGTCAGTTAGTAATATCAAGGATTCACACAAAACAAGGTGAATCCGCTTTTAGCTATTATGCCTCCTGCAGCTGGAATCAGCTTCCAGAAGAGATCAGATGTGCTAATACATTACCCACATTTAAATGCAGACTCAAAACTGATCTGTTCAGTTGTGCATTTTTTGCATGAGCACTGTGCTATGTCTGAACAATTTTTTTTTGTATAATCATTTTTACTGTTAATTAATTTTAAATCAATTTTGAAATAATTTTAAATGTTCTTAAATTCAGTTTTATTGTTGTTATTATTTTTATTTTTATGATTTCAATTCCTCTTAAGTACAGCACTTTGCATTGCCATTGTGTATGAAATGTGCTATATAAATAAACTTGCCTTGCACGTAAATTATTAAAACCTTGTTTTTAAGGATTATTCATAAGCGTAATTTATGGGTGGGACATGTCCCCAGCACTTTTTGTCATGGTCGATATTGTCCTCTTGCCTTTTTAGAATCATCTGAATGTTCGGTGCAATATACTTAGTGACAAAACGTTCTCTTGTGGCTCTTGCACAGTCTCACACACTAGCGCTTCAATCTATCACTTAAACTAGTGGTTCTCAATTCCAGTCCTCATGTACACCCGCTCTGCATATCTTGCATGTTTCTCTTGTCGCTTCAGTTTGTTCTATTCAACTGTAAGTGCCCTGGGAACTGGACATCACAGGATATAGCCCCATGATTCCAGTTCGAAACAAACGTACATGTTCCATTCAAAGGACATTGACGTGTGCAATATGTGAATTTAAATTGTATTTATTTACAGTGGTATATTATGTCACACTTCACGCTTCTCTAGTAAGAAATCCATGAATGAATGTTTCGAAGTGAAGCAAACTTCAACGGATTTCCAGTGCCCAGGGAGTAGAGAGCAATGGACACTGTGTTGGGACCATGTCATTCGGAACACAGTTCATGCACGGAGCTCACTTCTAATGAGCTGATTATCTGAATCAGGTGTGTTAACAAAGAGAGACATGCTAAATATTTAGAGTGGGGGTACGCGAGGACTGGAATTAAGAACCACTGGTTTAAATGTTGCTACTACTACTGCCTATTACGCCTACTGGTGTGTAGGGCAGCAACAAAGATCATCCACTTCTGCCTGTCTTTGGCCAGCTTTTCAATGGTGCCCCAGGTGTGGCTCAGGGTTTTCAGCTCTGTCTCTACTGTTCACTGCCATGTGTTCTTTGGTCTTCCCCTTTTTCTTTTCCCCTCAGGGGTCCAGTGCAGGGCTGTCTTGGAGATGGAGGTGCAGTCCCTTCGCATAACATGGCCAAACCATCTCCATTGTCTTCTTGTGATGATGGTATCCATGTCCTCTTGCTTGCATTGCTGGAGAAGGTCATGGTTGGAGATGTTCCTTGGCCAGAAGATGCGAAGGATCTTCCTAAGTCTTGTTGTGTGGAAGGTGGACAGTTTGTTGAGGTCACCTTCAGTACAGGAGCGCTGACAGGACAAAGCCCTGGTAGATTCTCAACTTGGTGTGGACACTCTATTGTGATGATCTCCAAACGTTGTTAAGGGTCTTGTACACTGTCCCGGCCTTGTTGAGTCTGCTCTGAATGTTGTTTCCAGCACTGCCATCCTGTTTCACGATGCTGCCCAGGTAGGTGAATCTTTCTGTGGTTGGCAACTCTTTACCATCTACCTTAACAGGAGTTGGTGAGTCGATATTCAGTGTCATTACCTCTGTTTTTCTCTGGTTGATCTTCAACCTAACTTGTCTCGCTAAGGTGTTCAGACGGTTTGTCTTCTCCTGCATGTGTTGATGGGTGTGGGATAACAGAGCCAGGTCATCTGCGAAGTCTAGGTCTTCAAGAGAAGAGAAGAGTGTCCATCGGATGCCTCTTGCCCCATCTTCTGTCATGCGTCTCATAACCCAGTCAATGACCAGGTTGAAGAGCAGCGCAGACATGACGCATCCTTGTCTGACTCCCGTCTTCACCTCAAATCGCAGATCACTGTTTCCTACGCTGCATGAGAAGTTGGTGTAGAAGCTCTTGATCACTTCGACAATCTGGTTAAAGCCACCTGTTCCCACTGCTTGTTGATCTCATCTGCCCTTCCTGCTTCTTCATCTAGGGCTTGCAGTGCCTTAAACCTGTTCATTACTTGTACCACAAAAGCAGTCTTCACCTTGGTGTCTCGCAGCCTGCTGACATCAAGTGTTTCCGCATGGTTGTCTTGCGGCCTGTGCTTTGCAATTTTAATCTTATCAGTGCAGTCACAATGTGATAATCGCTGCCCATGTCTGCCCCTCTTTACACCTTGACGTCCAGCAGCAACCGCCTCCATGTGCCCTTGATCATGAGATGGTCAATCTGGTTCTTGTCTCTTCCATTGGGTTAACACCAGGTCAGCTTGTGGATGTCCCGATGAGGGAATAGGGTTCCACCGATGACCATGTTGTTCAAGGTACAGAACTCCATCAGGCGCTCCCCGCTGTCATTCAAAACACCACATCTATGTGTCCCCATGGCTCTGTCATGGTGAGTGTTGTTGCTCCCCACCTTGGCATTGAGATCTCCCATGATGATGATGAGGTCTGGATCAGGGTGATGTTGACGTGTCGTCCTCTCATCATGGCGCTCACAAGTCTGCTGCTAACCGGCTTCCACTGCATCAGGGTCTTCTCTGTTCCTCTGCGAAGGACGATGGCAACACCCTCGTGGTGCCAAGCCTCCTCCCTTCCAGAGTACAGTACCGTCTCACCTGTGCTGGTCTTTATTTTACCTGATCCGGTCCACCTGCTCTCGCTGACCCCCAGGATGTGCAGGCTATATCGTCTCATCTCTGCCGTGATCTGTGCCAGTTTGCCCGTTTCGTACATAGTACGAACATTCCAAGATCCAATTCTGGTTTTGATCTTGATGCTTAGGACTTCCATCTTCCTGTCAATGGTTTACTTTCAGCTTTCACCACTGTCATTCATACGAGTCACCGGATGGGACTGCAGCCAGTTGCGGAGATTTTCTTCGTTGCCATTTCTGTAACAATTGGGTTTTTTTATGGGTCGGGGTTGTTAGCCCTGAGCCCAACCCCCGAACCTGGAGGACCGGGGTGCATGCTTCGTCTGGCTCCTCCTCCTCAACCTGTCCGGCTAGATTGGACCTGCCAGGAGCACTAGGCTCCTGCCGGCATAGATTTTGCGATCATAAGAACACGCTAGCCTCACCGCCACTACAAGGCATTGCACCATGGGAGGTTTAAATGTTGCAGAGACTATCTAATCATTCCGTTCAAATCACAAAACAAAATAAAAATTGTGTGCCTGCACTGCCTGTATGATTACTGATTAACATATCTGATTTTAATAAGGGGGAAAAGTTAGACATGTGTGGATTAGAACCCAAAACCTCCTATACACTTAATGCATATTTTAACACCAGACTGTTTAAGAGTACGAATGTTTATTACATATCTATACATTTATTCACTGACATGAAGAATTATAGGCCTAATACTGTCCTTTAATATTAAAGGCAAAAACACAGGGGAAAAAAGGAAAGTGCCCCACCCAAGTTTTAAAACAAAGTTATGCAACTGGGAATAGTCATGTAATATTTCTTTAAAGTTTTAATGGTAATATTAAATCCTCTTTATTTTCCAAAAAATATTAATTAAAATAAAATGAATGTTTTATGCCTTAAATTTATAAACAGAAAAATGTAAATGCACAACACAGAATTTCAGAGGAAAAAAATCATAAGGTATCTATTGTAAGAACACGTTAATCTTATATTTATGCTTTCAAATAATTAGAAATGCTAAACCACACAATTCTGTAAAAATAAAACATAAGGTTGGAAATAAAAATAAAAATAAAACATTCCATAGGGCCTTAAACATACAATTTTTCAATTTAAATTGTTTAAGCTTCATGATTATAATTTATGATTTTAATTAATTAAAATCACGATGAGCCTTTAGACAATATGAAAATACAGAGGGTATATTTTACGAATAACAGATTTACATAATAATACAGAAAAATGTACAATCAAACGGAAGTTAAGTTATACTTACTTTGAACATTACCAAATGCATATTTTAAATGAAATATCACAACAAATTGGCTTAGGACAGTGTCAATGACAAACCAAATTAGAAAAAGAACACCATGGTATGTGTAAATATAAAAGAATCTCGATGCACAACATACAGTACTTGTTTATTATTATAAGTCTGTTTTTCACCTTTTGTTTTTGTTGAGCTCAATTTTGGTCTATTGTCACACAACTTACCTCAGTATCTCCAAATGACACTTCATATTTTTCAATCCAATGCAGAGCAACTTCAATCCGGAATCCTGCAGATTATTATTGCTCATGTTCAGCACTTTCAGACTGGTATCTGATCCAAGAACTGTAGCCAGAGCTGAACAGCTTTTGCCTGTTAAACCACAATCATTTAGCCTACGACGGAAATAAGATGACAGAATAATTAGATTAAATATATATTTGCTAAAAGCAAACATTAAATATGAGTTAATCTATAGCTTTAATTACAATAAATTATACATTTGAAAGTGCAAGTTTCATGATTTTAAGGAAAGCATTAATGAGCAAATTCTGATTAAACACCTTAACTATTGTGAACATGTGCTCAACATTGGCTACAATGTACAATGTTGTAAAACACAAAGCTCTTTACAGAATTCTCAGAAAAAAAATATGCACAGAAATGTTTGAAAGCAGCTGCGGGTCCCACATTGACCCAGTATCTGGTACTACTGGTACTGGAGAAAGGGTGGATTTATACATTCAAATAAATCACAATCAGATTATCTATTGATATTTACTGCACACATTTGAGTAGACATTTGATGGACTAACCATCATCATTCAAAATACTTTTCTCATGTAAAACCTCAGCATCCCTGAACAAAGCATTTTCTGCTACTAACAATAATTAGTTTCAGGGACAACAAAGCTCTTCATTCTCAGCTAAAGAAAAACTTTTTTTTTATTACCAGAACAACAAGATTTTCCATGACTAAAAAAAAAAAAAAAAAAAAAGAAATACATTTTCCAGATTTTCCAGGATGCATGGGAAACCTAAACAAATGTATTTGTCAGATGATGAAAAGTTTAACTTACAGAGCTCTTTTGGAGGTTTTGATGACTGCCAATAATCTAATGAGACACTCATCTGATTTCTTGAATTTCTGAAGCTCAAATTCCTCCAGCTCCTCCTCTGATGTCAACAATACAAAGGCCAAAGCAGACCACTGGGCAGGTGAAAGATCAGCAGATGAGAGACTTCCTTTGCTAAGGTAGGTCTGAATGTCTTTCACCAGAGTTTGTTCGTTCAGTTCATTCAGACAGTAGAACAGATTGATGGATCTCTCTGGAGACAGATTAGCTTCAAATTTCTGCTTGATGTACTGAACTATTTCCTTTTTGATCTGGTCATTTCCATTTTGCTGTGTCAACAGACCCTGTAAGAGTCTCTGATTGGACTGGAGTGACAAACCAAGAAGGAATCGAAGAAAAAGATCCAGATGTCCATTATCACTCTCTAGTGCCTTGTCTACTGCAGTCTTGAGCAAATCAATCATGGTTTCACTTTTGTTTTCCTGTTCTGTAGAGTCATTAACAAATATACTTATCTTCTTCATGTCTAGAAACAGATGTGCATAAAGGGCTGCAATAAACTCTTGAATGCTCAAGTGAACAAAGCAGTACATGGTACCAAGAACAATCCCAGTTTCCACCTTAAAGATCTGGGTACACATGCCTGAATACACTGATGCCTTATAGACGTCAATACCACAGGCTTCCAGATCTGCGTCATAGAAGATCACATTGTTTCTTTCCAGCTGATGAAATGCCAGTTTCCCCAGTGAAAAGATGGCATCTTTATCCCAGGAAACATCTGGTGTATATTCTCCATCATACTTTCGTCTGCTCTGCTGGATCTGAAAGCGGAGAAAGTGTGTGTACATTTGTGTCAGAGTCTTGGGAGTGTCTTCAGTATTTGACTCCTGCAGTGTTTTGGAGACATCATCAGCCTGATTGTTTTTCATAACATTATTTCTTTTCTCCTCTAAAATGTTCTGGAGAACAGTGGCTGAAATCCAGCAGAAGACTGGGATGTGGCACATGATAAAGAGACTCTTTGATTGTTTAACATGATCAATGATTTCTTTGGCCAGATTCTCCTCCGTGATTCTTTTCCTGAAGTACTCCTCCTTTTGTGCATCATTGAATCCTCGTATCTCTGTCAGCCGGTCGATACAGTCAGGAGGAATCTTACTGGCAGCTGCTGGTCTGGTGGTGATCCAGATGAGAGCAGAAGGAAGCAGATTTCCCTTGATGAGGTTTGTCAGAAGAACATCCAGAGAGACTGGTGATGAAACATCAGACCACGTCTCATTACCATGAAAGTTTAGAGGAAGACGACATTCATCCAAACCATCAAGGATTAATAGAATTTTGAAATTATTCCTCCTTTCAAGGTTCAGTCCTTTTATCTCTGGGAAAAACTGAGTTATAAGGTCCATCAAACTTAATTTTTCTTTCTCCTTTAAGTTCATCTCTCTCAATGGAAGAGGAAATATGAAGCTGATATCTTGCTTTTCTTTTCCTTCAGCCCAATCCAGAACAAACTTTTGCACAGAGACTGATTTTCCAATGCCAGCAACTCCTTTTGTCAGTACAGTTCTGATCTGCTTGTCTTGTTCAGGTGCTTCAAATAAATTTTTGCACTCAACCTGTATTTCTTGTGAGTCATGACGTCTGGAAGCAACTTCAATCTGTCTTACCTCATGTTCAGTATTGACCTGTTCACTACAACCCTGAGTGATATAGAGATCTGTGTAGATGTTATTCAGAAGAGTAGAGTCACCTTGCTTTGCAATTCCTTCAAACACACACTGATATTTCTTCTTTAAACTACATTTTAGCTGATGAATGAAGACCAGCTCATCTAAACAGAAACAAAAATACAGAATATTTTAATCTTATTTTCTCTCCTTCATTTATAAGTGACAATGTGACACATGATCATGAGTCTCCAACCTTCTAGAGTATCAGCAGCTTCATCTTGCTTCATCTCTCTCAGGAAGTAGAGTGTGAGATCAAGAGCTGCTTCTTTGATACTGCATCTGTTCTCATTAAAATCATTCACAAAGTATTGCAAGTCCTCTTTTTGTAATATTTTCTTAAACTTGTCCAGTTCGTTCTTCAGAAATGTGATTATTTTGCTCTCAAGATCCTACAAATCAAGACAAAAATTAATGAAAGAAAAACAATCTTCATCCATATTTGCTAAAAACTACTATATTTTTTTAATAATTAAAAATGTTTGTAAAAAATAAATTTGAGACAAACGTTAATTAGCTGTCAGTATTAATAATACATTCTTATTTTATGGGTTCTTAAAAAGAAAAAAAAAACAATAGTCAAGAAGAATTAGAAATAACATTTACGCTCTTATTCAATAACATATTTGTTTGTCATAATTATAAATTATTTATAAAAATGTGTTTTCTTACATGGAAGATCTGTAGGAAACTGTTTGTAAAGTCCTTGTGGTTCCTGTTAGTCTGGAAATGTGGATCTAAGTTTTCATTCTGAAACCTGTTGCTAAATAAAATAAATCAAATTACTGCATTTATGGTGAAAATATGACTAAAAATTTTAAGCAAAGAAAAAAACAATACTTTGATAAACTTATGAACTATAAAGCTTTATTATAATTACTGATACACTTTCTGAAAGTCTATGTGTAAAGAAAAATAAGAAACAACAAATACCGTTTGGTTCGTGATGCTGTTTTTTCACTGAAGTTTGGCATTCCACCCTTTGACCAGTCACTCTTCACAGACACAGAGCTGGACACACGTGAGCCTGATCTCACACTGATGACACAGAGAAAATAAACTTTACTACAGGAGGTTCATCTGTGTTTTATATTGGCAATCATTCTCTCTACCCAGAGGAAAGGAAAATCAAACATGAGATCTCCTTCTCAACTCACATCTTTCTCCTAGACAGAAATGAGATCAAGTGAACATCAAACTGAGACATAAGGCTAAGTCTCCTGCTTCTCACATGTTTCTCCTGAGACAAAAAATGACATTCTTTCATGTTTGTCTCCTCTAAAGCTTCATAAGAGATCTCAGCTTCATCGCTCACTGTGCTCAGATTATTCTCCTTAACCAGAGACACTCACATTCTCACATTTATCTCCTCTAAAGCTTCATAAGAGATCTCAGCTTCATCGCTCACTGTGCTCAAATTATTCTCCTTAGATAGAGACACTCACATTCTCACATTTATCTCCTCTAAAGCTTCATAAGAGATCTCAGCTACATAACTCACTGCGCTCAAATTATTCTCCTTAGATAGAGACACTCACATTCTCACATTTATCTCCTCTAAAGCTTCATAAGAGATCTCGGCTACATCACTCACTGTGCTCAGATTATTCTCCTTAATCAGAGACACTCACATTCTCACATTTATCTCCGCTAAAGCTTCATAAGAGATCTCGGCTACATCACTCACTGTGCTCAGATTATTCTCCTTAACCAGAGACACTCACATTCTCACATTTATCTCCTCTAAAGCTTCATAAGAGATCTCGGCTACATCACTCACTGTGCTCAGATTATTCTCCTTAATCAGAGACACTCACATTCTCACATTTATCTCCGCTAAAGCTTCATAAGAGATCTCGGCTACATCACTCACTGTGCTCAGATTATTCTCCTTAGATAGAGACACTCACATTCTCACATTTATCTCCTCTAAAGCTTCATAAGAGATCTCGGCTACATCTTTCACTGTGCTCAGATTATTCTCCTTAACCAGAGACACTCACATTCTCACATTTATCTCCTCTAAAGCTTCATAAGAGATCTCGGCTACATCTTTCACTGTGCTCAGATTATTCTCCTTAACCAGAGACACTCACATTCTCACATTTATCTCCGCTAAAGCTTCATAAGAGATCTCGGCTACATCATTCACTGTGCTCAGATTATTCTCCTTAACCAGAGACACTCACAATCTCACATTTATCTCCTCTAAAGCTTCATAAGAGATCTCGGCTACATCATTCACTGTGCTCAGATTATTCTCCTTAACCAGAGACACTCACATTCTCACATTTATCTCCTCTAAAGCTTCATAAGAGATCTCGGCTACATCACTCACTGTGCTCAGATTATTCTCCTTAGATAGAGACACTCACATTCTCACATTTATCTCCGCTAAAGCTTCATAAGAGATCTCGGCTACATCATTCACTGTGCTCAGATTATTCTCCTTAGATAGAGACACTCACATTCTCACATTTATCTCCTCTAAAGCTTCATAAGAGATCTCGGCTACATCACTCACTGTGCTCAGATTATTCTCCTTAGATAGAGACACTCACATTCTCACATTTATCTCCTCTAAAGCTTCATAAGAGATCTCGGCTACATCACTCACTGTGCTCAGATTATTCTCCTTAACCAGAGACACTCACATTCTCACATTTATCTCCTCTAAAGCTTCATAAGAGATCTCGGCTACATCATTCACTGTGCTCAGATTATTCTCCTTAACCAGAGACACTCACATTCTCACATTTATCTCCTCTAAAGCTTCATAAGAGATCTCGGCTACATCATTCACTGTGCTCAGATTATTCTCCTTAGATAGAGACACTCACATTCTCACATTTATCTCCGCTAAAGCTTCATAAGAGATCTCGGCTACATCATTCACTGTGCTCAGATTATTCTCCTTAACCAGAGACACTCACATTCTCACATTTATCTCCTCTAAAGCTTCATAAGAGATCTCGGCTACAGCATTCACTGTGCTCAGATTATTCTCCTTAGATAGAGACACTCACATTCTCACATTTATCTCCGCTAAAGCTTCATAAGAGATCTCGGCTACATCATTCACTGTGCTCAGATTATTCTCCTAAACCAGAGACACTCACATTCTCACATTCATCTCCTCTAAATCTTCATAAGAGATCTCAGCTTCATCATTCACTGTGCTCAGATTATTCTCCTTAGATAGAGACACTCACATTCTCACATTCATCTCCTCTAAATCTTCATAAGAGATCTCAGCTTCATCATTCACTGTGCTCAGATTATTCTCCTTAACCAGAGACACTCACATTCTCACATTTATCTCCGCTAAAGCTTCATAAGAGATCTCGGCTACATCACTCACTGTGCTCAGATTATTCTCCTTAGATAGAGACACTCACATTCTCACATTTATCTCCTCTAAAGCTTCATAAGAGATCTCGGCTACATCATTCACTGTGCTCAGATTATTCTCCTTAGATAGAGACACTCACATTCTCACATTTATCTCCTCTAAAGCTTCATAAGAGATCTCGGCTACATCATTCACTGTGCTCAGATTACTCTCCTTAACCAGAAACACTCACATTCTCACATTTATCTCCTCTAAAGCTTCATAAGAGATCTCGGCTACATCACTCACTGTGCTCAGATTATTCTCCTTAGATAGAGACACTCACATTCTCACATTTATCTCCTCTAAAGCTTCATAAGAGATCTCGGCTACATCATTCACTGTGCTCAGATTATTCTCCTTAACCAGAGACACTCACATTCATCTCCTCTAAAGCTTCATAAGAGATCTCGGCTACATCATTCACTGTGCTCAGATTATTCTCCTTAACCAGAGACACTCACATTCTCACATTTATCTCCTCTAAAGCTTCATAAGAGATCTCGGCTACATCATTCACTGTGCTCAGATTATTCTCCTTAGATAGAGACACTCACATTCTCACATTTATCTCCTCTAAAGCTTCATAAGAGATCTCGGCTACATCACTCACTGTGCTCAGATTATTCTCCTTAACCAGAGACACTCACATTCTCACATTTATCTCCTCTAAAGCTTCATAAGAGATCTCGGCTACATCATTCACTGTGCTCAGATTATTCTCCTAAACCAGAGACACTCACATTCTCACATTTATCTCCTCTAAAGCTTCATAAGAGATCTCGGCTACATCATTCACTGTGCTCAGATTATTCTCCTTAGATAGAGACACTCACATTCTCACATTTATCTCCGCTAAAGCTTCATAAGAGATCTCGGCTACATCATTCACTGTGCTCAGATTATTCTCCTTAACCAGAGACACTCACATTCTCACATTTATCTCCTCTAAAGCTTCATAAGAGATCTCGGCTACATCATTCACTGTGCTCAGATTATTCTCCTTAACCAGAGACACTCACATTCTCACATTTATCTCCGCTAAAGCTTCATAAGAGATCTCGGCTACATCATTCACTGTGCTCAGATTATTCTCCTTAACCAGAGACACTCACATTCTCACATTTATCTCCTCTAAAGCTTCATAAGAGATCTCGGCTACATCATTCACTGTGCTCAGATTATTCTCCTTAACCAGAGACACTCACATTCTCACATTTATCTCCGCTAAAGCTTCATAAGAGATCTCGGCTACATCACTCACTGTGCTCAGATTATTCTCCTTAACCAGAGACACTCACATTCTCACATTTATCTCCTCTAAAGCTTCATAAGAGATCTCGGCTACATCATTCACTGTGCTCAGATTATTCTCCTAAACCAGAGACACTCACATTCTCACAGTCATCTCCTCTAAATCTTCATAAGAGATCTCAGCTTCATCATTCACTGTGCTCAGATTATTCTCCTTAGATAGAGACACTCACATTCTCACATTCATCTCCTCTAAATCTTCATAAGAGATCTCAGCTTCATCATTCACTGTGCTCAGATTATTCTCCTTAACCAGAGACACTCACATTCTCACATTTATCTCCTCTAAAGCTTCATAAGAGATCTCGGCTACATCATTCACTGTGCTCAGATTATTCTCCTTAACCAGAGACACTCACATTCTCACATTTATCTCCTCTAAAGCTTCATAAGAGATCTCGGCTACATCATTCACTGTGCTCAGATTATTCTCCTTAACCAGAGACACTCACATTCTCACATTTATCTCCTCTAAAGCTTCATAAGAGATCTCGGCTACATCATTCACTGTGCTCAGATTATTCTCCTTAGATAGAGACACTCACATTCTCACATTTATCTCCTCTAAAGCTTCATAAGAGATCTCGGCTACATCATTCACTCTGCTCAGATTATTCTCCTTAACCAGAGACACTCACATTCTCACATTTATCTCCGCTAAAGCTTCATAAGAGATCTCGGCTACATCATTCACTGTGCTCAGATTACTCTCCTTAACCAGAAACACTCACATTCTCACATTTATCTCCGCTAAAGCTTCATAAGAGATCTCGGCTACATCATTCACTCTGCTCAGATTATTCTCCTTAACCAGAGACACTCACATTCTCACATTTATCTCCTCTAAAGCTTCATAATAGATCTCGGCTACATCACTCACTGTGCTCAGATTATTCTCCTTAACCAGAGACACTCACATTCTCACATTTATCTCCTCTAAAGCTTCATAAGAGATCTCGGCTACATCATTCACTGTGCTCAGATTATTCTCCTTAACCAGAGACACTCACATTCTCACATTTATCTCCGCTAAAGCTTCATAAGAGATCTCGGCTACATCATTCACTGTGCTCAGATTATTCTCCTTAGATAGAGACACTCACATTCTCACATTTATCTCCTCTAAAGCTTCATAAGAGATCTCGGCTACATCATTCACTGTGCTCAGATTATTCTCCTTAGATAGAGACACTCACATTCTCACATTTATCTCCTCTAAAGCTTCATAAGAGATCTCGGCTACATCATTCACTGTGCTCGGATTATTCTCCTTAGATAGAGACACTCACATTCTCACATTTATCTCCGCTAAAGCTTCATAAGAGATCTCGGCTACATCATTCACTGTGCTCAGATTATTCTCCTTAACCATGCCCACATATAATAAAAGATAAACACAACACAACACAACACAACACAACACACAACAACACACAACACAACACAACAAGGACTCGAGACTGGCGTGACTCGCAGGTGACGCTCATTGTCAAATCACAAACCGGTCTCACTCGCTCCTACAGTTACAGTACGTCTCTCGCTCGTCTACCTCACCAAAATATATAATGTAAATGGTTGTTAAACTTAAGAAATAGAAATTTCCATATGTGTGTGCATATATGACAGAGTAAATATATGTTCAATACATTTTTACACATCCAGTACCAAATCTTATCCCATTTACATATATATAATATGAAGTATATTACTGGATATAAAATGACATATATTGTTACATATAAGTAAATATATTGTCACATTTCTCAATATATGAAAAGCAGTCATTTCTTATGACTCAATTTATTTTAATATATTTATGCAATATATTATTCTGTATAATTTTAATATACAATTATTTAATTTAAATATATTTATCCTTTATATATTAGGAAATATATTTTCTTTCCGTAAAGTTGGCTATTATTCTTAGCTAGAGAATTAATTTTTCAATTTTATTTTAAACTCCCAATCAAATTACATACATACATGATAATAAATAATAAAATCCATTGATTTTACTACAGATATATTAAACAAAGAAAAATGTTATGTAGCAACCATAAAGAAATTGTATACCATACCATACCATTATTCATCTACAATTACAACAAATTCTTGTTGTGGTTATGCATTCATTCATTCAATCAATCAATCCCATTACAATGTGTTTGGGAAATGTGATGCATACGCAATGCCTGGCATTGAAGACAAATTTAAAAACCTTAGTTTGCTTAAAATATTTTCAAGAACTACAACTTTTCTTTTTATAGGATTCTCAAGTAAGCTTACAATGTGAAAACAAGTTGCTCCTGTAACAATGTCCTGCTGGAGATCTAGTCCTGTGCATGAAAATTCATTCACAAAAGCAAGATGTCTCTCATTTGAAAAATTGTCTCCATCTTTATAAAAGAAAAAGAAGTCAATCTGACCGTAACATACTTCATTCCCATCATGAAATGTCACAGTGCAATTGTTTCTTCTTTTGGCTCTGACATACTGCTTTGAGGAATAAACAGTTCTGCCTATCTGGACTCTGCTAAATGCCTTCACAACATTACTATGTAAGCTATGTCCTAAAAACATTTCTAATGTAGACATGTCTGCGCAATCCAGCAAAAGATTGAAGGGAACACCCATTTCTTTCACTCTAAAGGCACCTGTGTTTGAAGAGCAAAAATGACTTGTGTCATTTGTCATCTTGGCTATGAAATCAGCAGTGGTATTACCAATTTTGGTGGTTTGAGCAATATTTGGGAGACACTGAATAAGTTTCACTGCATTTACATTTTGTAGAGGAATATTTTGAGTTCCATGAATGAGAAGAAGCAAATGTCCATTTTTGTCCTCAAAGTGAAAGCAAGAATGGGTCCACAAAGGTCCAAGAGCTCTAACACTGTCTGCTAAATGAACTAATAAGTGAACATTGGCTGTCAGGTATCTGTCACCATAAAGCGCATTCATCTGAGAACAAAACTTCCACAGAAGTTTCTCAGCGTGATGTATTTGTGCAAAGGTTATGGAATCCAAAAGAAGAATGGACATTGCTTCACTTAGCAGCAGAAAGTGATTGTAGTACAGGTTTGCAAGAATACCTCAAAAAACTACTGGCCCAAAGAACAACAACATACACCGATACTCTGAAGCTTTATAGTACATTCTTTGGACAGAAACAGAGCGAGGGAAACGTGTTTTAAATGGTGGTTGAATTTCACTCAAGCGTTTGTCTACTTCACTAATTGATCTGACCATGCTAAAAGAACAGCGTGAGAATTCTGTGGAAAACCACAAATGCATCAAAAGTCGCATTACACCAAGAAGCACAGAATGCATGTAATCAACACCTGTGCCTAAGATCAAATCAAAGCTATTTACTGTGCTGAGGTATGTGGGACCCTTAACTCCACGCACTATGGTTTTTGAATCAAATGACAACTTGGCATCTTCCACAAATCTAGTATGAGTACGTGCAGGACCCTTTGGATCTTCAGTTTAAAATTGAACAAGGACTCCATCTCTTTGTATACTATTAAGAGTGTCACACAGCGGTTTAAGGAAGGTCAGCATAGATGGTTTTGACTCACCAAACCAAAGACCTGCAAGAATCATGATTTCTCTGTTTGTACGCTCAACAAAATTTAGCTCATTTATGAAACAATAAAAAGGCCACACTGAGAATTTAGAGGACTTGAAAACAGGATGTTCCAGAGTAAGGAAATATTGTGGGAATCACTAAGTAACCCACCATCTGCCAAAAACTTCTGATATACTTGTCCATCATATATATCCTCTACATTGCACTGGCCCTTTTTTTGTCTAATGAATCTAAATTTTAACTTTTCCTCAAAACCTTTTTTTGCGAACAATGCCTTAATTTGAGATTCAATTGGAACTTCAATGAAATTTGAGGTTGATACCTCTGATTCACAGACCTGACACTGGGTGTTATCGCTCTCTACTGACATATAACAACCGTTGCAATATTTGTGCACAATAAATGAGGGACCTGCATTATCAAAGATTTGTTTGATTTTTTTTTAGATTTCCCAGGCACTCTGTTTGATGTTCTACTGGACAATGCAGGGAGATAAATTTGACCAAGTCACTCAGGGCTTTCCCTGTAATTTTGTGTCTATTAGCAAAATCTAGTATAATGAGAACGCTTTCTGCAGTAGATACAGGAGCATTTTTGTAAAGTGAACAATCACCAGGCTTTTCCTTAAATTGAATTTCTGCATCATCATTAAGGTCATTGTCATATAAATTGCCATCATTCCACTCATCATCAATACCATAGTGAATAGGATCAAAATGTTCCACATCACAATCAGTAGTGTACGGAGTGTAGTCTTGTCTTGTATAAAACTCTTCATTAACATTACAAAGTTCAGGTCCGTACACCATAGAAGATCCCTCTGTCTGAGAAATGCCATTGTCCACTCCAAGCACTTCTGCACAGCAATAATCTGCTCTGTGGATTGACATGTCTCCTAAGGTTGCAGTGTTTTTTTGCTGCAAGAAAAGAACAAACACCAAAGTGTGCAAACTTTCAAAAAACAAACAAACAAACAAACAAACAAACAAACAATAAATTCTCACTTTGATGATTTTTCTACTATATCTTTTGATTTTTGATTGGTCCTTAACTTTCCTTCTCCAACGAGACTGATTAATGGTTATTTGCGCCATCCTTTTTCTTGTGACTCAAGAGTACTACTCAACCAAATAACTTCCTTACAAAATTAAAACAAACAATACTGTGGCAAGTTTATTTGCACTGCTTTTTTTTTTATAAATTAGCCAAACACATCTGACATTGTTAAAGTATTTTGTCTCACTTGGCAGTATAGGTGTTGCACTGATTACATCAGGTGTGCAGTTCACCTGTGAGCAATGATTGCCATGAATGTCATGGTGCGCTTAAGTAGGAGATGGTTCAAACCATAGATACAAATAACTATAAACACAACATTTATATTGCCCATTGTAAAAACTGGCATTTTACTACCAAGTGTAATGGCAATAAACAGTGAGGGAAGCAGAAAGAGAAGGTAAGTAGCCCACAAAGATCTTTTTATTAGGCATGGTTTATGGTACTGAGAATTTGTTTCTTATAATTTGGTCTTGTCCGCAGAACAGAGATCAGTGTGATGGAGATACCTAAAAGAATCCGTTAAATAAGTTTAATAGTTTTGACAGTCAATTGTATTAAAGGCTTCATTTAAATTAAGTCTGTACATCAATAAGCCTTTGTGGGTCCCTTAAACTTGCCTTGAACCCATGACTTTTTGAGTAACTGACACTCTGCCAATTAAGCTATATGCTTGCTTACAGTGTTTAGGAATTTGTGGTGGTTGGATGTTAAATGTAATGTGCAAATATGTATCGGGGTTTATTATGAATCAAAAAGCTTCAATGTTGTATTCCTAGTGACTGTTTATTGACTTTGGATTTATTCTTACAATTACAGGACTTTATGTTTTTGTAAAATTTGAAGATGGATATACTGCAAGAATTTGTAAGACCTGCGACATACTTACAGAAAAAGAGTTGCCAATTACCAGCTTTGAGGGACTCATTCCAGGTGCTCGAGTTTTTGCAAGATGGTCAGACAACAAATTTTATAATGCCACTGTAGATCACATTGGGTTCTGTGACCAAAAGCAGGACCCGAGAAAGGGTGCAAAGAAGGACATAAAAAGAAATTATCCATCTGCTGAATCATTTTATAACCATAATCAGGTCGCTTCTGCACCAGCTGAACATGGTCCTTCCTCTGCACTAACCCAGCCTCCGTCTCCAGGATTGCCACCAACCCAACATCAATCTGTGCATTTACCATGCCCTGTTAAGCCTTTTAATCCACAGACCATGACACCATCTGAGTATTGTAATCAAGACCAGCCAGGTTTATTATATTTAGATGAACATCAAAGACAAACCATTACACATAATTTAACCGCAAAAGAAACATTTTTTGGGCTTCTGTATAACCCGTCTATACCTCACCCCTCAGCTGAAGTTACAATTCAGGATGACCAGCTTGGGTTAGAGCAGTGGTTCTCAAACTTTTTTGGTCGCGCCCCTCCTTTAAACCTTTAAAAAAATCTGGTGCCCCCCCTCTCCCAAAAATACTTATCCCACCTAAGACTAATAAATGCTTTTACTAAACTTAATGAAAAATGAATGCTTTTGTCACAATCACCAGCTGGAGTGCCCGGCAGCCCCACTAGAGGGCACTCCAGTGTTTACCCTTTATGTTATGTGTTGTCTCAACCCACCATGCTTCACCCTTGTCTGTGTCATATTTTCATTGGTTCCCCTGATCCTTGTGTCTGTTCCCCATTGGCTGTTTCTGTCATGTGACACCTAGTGTTTGGTATAAAGCCCTCCCTTCCCCACTTGTCTGTACTGATCGTTGTTTAGTGTTTAATCTTCCGAGTTTCTAGTTCCTGGTTCCCGTGTTTCTGTGTTTTTCAACCCCTGGACTGTTTTCTCGTTTTGACCTTTCGCCGCCTGCCCCGACCTTTGATTGTCTCTGGATTATTCTTTCGGATTTCCCTTGTTGTTCCTGTTTGCTGGTGTTCGACTCATGCCTGTCTTGACTACGTCTTTTAATAAAGCTTTGCACTTGGATCCACACGTCAGTCTCCAGACCCCCATTGTTACAGAACGATCAGTCACACCCGGATCCAGCAGCTTTATTCACCAGCATCACAACATGGACCCAGTCGACCAGCTTCTGCTCCTACGACGGAGAAATCTCCCCATTAAGGATTATGTTCACCAGTTCCGTAAGTTTTCATCTCAAGTACCCTTTTATGACGAGGTGTGGCTTAAGGACTTGTTCCGTTTTGGGATTAATGAACCCGCTAGATCGCTGCTACCTGGAGGGGAATTTAACTGCACGTTAAAAGACCTAATTGACTATGCACTGTTATTGAATGGCTCTCCTGTTACTGTGGGAGTCACAGAGTTCAACAATGTTCCAACAGTAAATACTGGCGCAGAGTCACTGCACATGATGCCTGCTAACTTAGAGCCCCAGCACAAGATGTCTGTTAGCTCAGAGCCCCAGCACAAGATGTCTGCTAGCTCAGAGCCCCAGCACAAGATGTCTGCTAGCTCAGAGCCCCAGCACAAGATGTTTGCTAGCCCAGAGCCACTGCACATGATGTCTGCTAGCTCAGAGCCCCAGCACAAGATGTCTGCTAGCTCAGAGCCACAGCACAAGATGTTTGCTAGCCCAGAGCCACTGCACATGATGTCTGCTAGCTCAGAGCCACAGCACAAGATGTCTGCTAGCCTAAAGCCACCGCTTCAGATGGCCGCCTTTCCAGAGTCTACACGCAAGATGGCCTCCCTTCTAGAGTCTGTTCACAAGATGGCCTCCCTTCTAGAGCCTGTTCGCAAGATGGCCACCCTTCCAGAGCCTGTTCGCAAGATGGCTGCCTTTCCAGAGTCTGCACCCAAGATGGCCTCCGTTCCTGAGTCCCCGGCCAAGACGGCTTCCTCTCCTGAGTTCCCGGCCAAGATGGCCGCCGTTCCTGAGTTCCCGGCCAAGATGGCCGTCACGCCAGAGCTACTGCACAAGTTGGCCGCCAGACCAGAGCCTGTCGCAAAGATGGCCGCCATGCCGGACCCACGCCAAGCCATAATCCTGATGCCAGCACCAGCCTACACCGAGTCTGCTGCTCCAGAACCAGATCTCGCTATGTCTGTCAAGCCACAGCCAGCATCTGCTAACGCTCCGTCAGCCAAGTCAGCACCTACTAATGTCACGTCTGCCAAGCCAGTGTTCGCCAGTATCACATCAGCCAAGCCACAGCCTGTTCACGTCACAGTCACTGCTCCTGACAAGTCAAGTCAAGTTACGGCTGCTGTTCCTGTCAAGTCAAGTCACGTCACAGCTGCTGTTCCTGCTGAGTCAAGTCAAGCAACACTCCCTGAGTCAGGTCAAGCAGCCCCCCTGAGTCAAGTCAAGCAGCACTCCCTGAGTCAGGTCAAGCAGCACCCCTGAGTCAAGTCAAGCAGCACTCCCTGAGTCAAGTCAAACAGCTAATCCCTCAGAGCCAAGCCAAGTCACAGCCGCTCCTTCAACGTCGAGTCTCAGCTGTTTCCTCCGAGCCAAGCCAAGACACAACTTCACTTCCTGAACCAAGTCAATACACTACTTCACTGTCTGAGTCATGTCAAGCAACTGCACTTTCTGAGTCAAGCCAGGGCCCGACCTCACATCCTGAGTCAAGCCAGGGCCCGACCTCACATCCTGAGTCAAGCCAGGGCCCGACCTCACATCCTGAGTCAAGCCAGGGCCCGACATCGTATCCTGAGCCAAGCCAGGGCCCGACCTCGTATCCTGAGTCAAGCCAGGGCCCGACCTCGTATCCTGAGTCAAGCCAGGGCCCGACCTCGTATCCTGAGTCAAGCCAGGGCCCGACCTCGTATCCTGAGTCAAGCCAGGGCCCGACCTCGTATCCTGAGTCAAGCCAGGGCCCGACCTCGTATCCTGAGTCAAGCCAGGGCCCGACCTCGTATCCTGAGTTCCGCCCAGCCTTCCAGAGTCTCCGCTGGTTCCGTCCAGCCTTCCAGAGTCTCCGCTGGTTCCGTCCAGCCTTCCAGAGTCTCCGCTGGTTCCGTCCAGCCTTCCAGGGATGTCACCGCTTCACTTCCTGAACCAAGTCAAGACACTACTTCACTGTCTGAGTCAAGTCAAGCAACTGCACTTTCTGAGTCAAGCCAGGGCCCGACCTCACATCCTGAGTCAAGCCAGAGCCCGACCTCGTATCCTGAGTCAAGCCAGGGCCCGACCTCGTATCCTGAGTCAAGCCAGGGCCCGACCTCGTATCCTGAGTCAAGCCAGGGCCCGACCTCGTATCCTGAGTCAAGCCAGGGCCCGACCACGTATCCTGAGTTCCGCCCAGCCTTCCAGAGTCTCTGCTGGTTCCGTCCAGCCTTCCAGAGTCTCCGCTGGTTCCGTCCAGCCTTCCAGGGATCTCACCGCTTCGAGAAGCGGCGCCATTGCCTCCAGAGGTGTCAGCACCCGCTGTAGGACCTCCTATGGAGGCGGTACTCCCCTATGAACTCTCTGCTTCTCTCCTTGTTCTGTCTGCTTCCTCTATCCCTGCTCTACCCAGGTCCCAGTCCATGACGCGGCTCCCTGTTCAGTCCTGGAGGGCTTCTGCGCCTCCTGTTCAGTCCTGGAGGGCTTCTGCGCCTCCTGTTCAGTCCTGGAGGGCTTCTGCGCCTCCTGTTCCGCCCTTCAGGGCTTCTGCGCCTCCTGTTCCGCCCTTCAGGGCTTCTGCGCCTCCTGTTCCGCCCTTCAGGGCTTCTGGGCCTCCTGTTCCGCCCTGGAGGGCTCCTGTACCTCCTGCTCCGCCCTGGAGGGCTTCTGCGTCTCCTGTTCCGCCCTTGAGGGCTTCTGCGCCTCCTGTTCCGCCCTTGAGGGCTTCTGGGCCTCCTGTTCCGCCCTGGTGGGCTCCCGCTCCGTCCGCTCTGCCCTGGTGGGCTCCCGCTCCGTCCGCTCTGCCCTGGTGGGCTCCCGCTCCGTCCGCTCTGCCCTGGTGGGCTCCCGCTCCGTCCGCTCTGCCCTGGTGGGCTCCCGCTCCGTCCGCTCTGCCCTGGTGGGCTCCCGCTCCGTCCGCTCCCGCTCCGTCCGCTCCGCCCTGGTGGGCTCCCGCTCCGTCCGCTCCGCCCTGGTGGGCTCCCGATCCGTCCGCGCCGCCCTGGTGGGCTCCGTCCGCGCCGCCCTGGTGGGCTCCGTCCGCGCCACCCTGGTGGGCTCCGTCCGCGCCACCCTGGTGGGCTCCGTCCGCGCCACCCTGGTGGGCGCCTGCTCCTCCACGGCCTCATGGACCTGGCCCTCCATCGTTCCTCTGCTCCCCCCCACCGCCCTCCAGGACTGTCTGCGCGTGGTCGTTTTGGAGTGTCTGGAAGCCACTCCTTAAGGGGGGGCCTATGTCACAATCACCAGCTGGAGTGCCCGGCAGCCCCACTAGAGGGCACTCCAGTGTTTACCCTTTATGTTATGTGTTGTCTCAACCCACCATGCCTCACCCTTGTCTGTGTCATGTTTTCATTGGTTCCCCTGATCCTTGTGTCTGTTCCCCATTGGTTGTTTCTGTCATGTGACCCCTAGTGTTTGGTATAAAGCCCTCCCTTCCCCCTCTGTCTGTACTGATCGTTGTTTAGTGTTTAATCTTCCGAGTTTCTAGTTCCTGGTTCCCGTTTTTCGACCCCTGGACTGTTTTCTCGTTTTGACCTTTCGCCGCCTGCCCCGACCTTTGATTGTCTCTGGATTTTTCTTTTGGATTTCCCTTGTTGTTCCTGTTTGCTGGTGTTCGACTCATGCCTGTCTTGACTACGTCTTTTAATAAAGCTTTGCACTTGGATCCACACGTCAGTCTCCAGACCCCCTTTGTTACAGCTTTCTTAGTTTAAAAAAAAAAAAAAAAAGCTACAGGAGAAAAACACATGTAACACTTGAAATATAAAAAAATAGCACAGGGAGAATAACTGTTATTATTATAATTCTCTAGTAGGCTAGTCTTTCAATATTCAAAGCGCAAACAGACCTAATTTTCCCACCATGATACAGAGGTATAGACAACTATACAACTTATCATAGCCTACATACTAATAACAGCCTAGATATGTTATGTAGCCTAATTTGCGCGCATTGGGGAGTCGCTCTGTAAACGTGGGGTATTAAAATTGCTTTTGAATGCGCGTGCGCGTTTTACTTTCGCTTTAACGATCACGCGAATCAGCGGCGCAGAGCATGCATTCTACAATACAAGACATTACTTTTACAAAACCATTTGAAAGTGGGAGGACACAAACAGGATTTTGAAAAGCCCCAAGTGGAAATTACGCCCCTGCATGAGCTGAACTCTGCCGCTGAGTTATCATTTGTGAATGTATGCCGATTTGTACAGTATACCGACCGAGACTGAGGCGCCAGAATGCTGCAGTTCAGCGGAGCGCAGTGTCAGTGACTTCTCTACTGGATGTGACAAAGTTGCAAATAATTGTAACTTTGAAGCCCTGCATTAAGCTTTAGAATGACCAGAACCTGCCTGGGCTGTGCGAATTCATCTATGGTTTTCTCTTCTCTTTCACACACCGATCCAATCTCCCGTTCGTTACGTCCTTTGGCGGTTTACGTTTTTATATTTATTTTTCTGCTGATGGCCCGCACCCCCCCTGGCGGGCGCGCCCCCCACTTTGAGAACCACTGGGTTAGAGCCTGAGGAGGAGTATGAAGAACCCCCAGTCAGATCACAGAACACATCCTATGAAAATGAACAATGGGAGCCATGTGAAACATGCAAGCTGGAGGTACAGGCATTACTTAAAGAGAATAAGATGATGAAAGATGTGCTATCCAGCATGAGTAAGTAAAATGATTGCATGTAAAGGGACATTTCTGATTCATTAATAATTCCTCATCCACTGGAAAAGCTTTTACTCCTACCTTTTCTGTTTCAGATCTTGAACACCTACAGGCACTCAGAGACTTTATAGATAAGATGGAAGACTACAAATCACCTGAAAGTGGAGTGCTGATGCCTCAAACCAGACCTGGCCAACAAGAACTTTACCCAGACAGTGGGCTGTTCTTGTCCTCTACCAAACTAGCAGCTATTCACCAAGAGTCAAAGAAGGACTGTCTTCGTCTTTTCCATCTTCTGTTTGATCAGTTCTTCACTCATGAAGAATGTTCAAACTCTGTAGCGTTTGGAAAGCATGGCAAAGTCCCAGAGGGCAAGACAATTTTGGAGAAAAGTAAAGTAAATGGAATACCAAGTAAGTTCCTAAATCCTTTTTATCAAATGTGTCAACTTCATATGTTCCATACATTTAATCTAATGTTTGGTTAGTTCTAGGCACAATGGGATTAAAAGTATAGTTACAGTATTTCCCTTGACCAGTTCATGTAACATTTCCCTTTTTTCCCCAATTTAAGCAAATGTCATGGATGGAAACCAGTTGAAAAGTCAAAGCTGAAGAAAGCCCTTATAAACAAGTGTCGCATGAGATCAACTTAAATGTTTATGTAATTGTAGTGTTACATCAATGACGTTGTGTTATTTACTGGTCTTTTATTTTGCTGTTTCTGTATTTAAGTATATATATGTAGCTGTGCTGCAGTCTAGTCTATATATATATATATATATATATATATATATATAATTTTTTTTTAAATGCTGCTTATAAAGTGTAAAAAGAAACTGTATATTTTAGTTTGATATTGTAGCAAATTTGTTTCTCTACGATTAAAATCTGTGTCTTTACAGAGATTGCAAAGTATGAACATAGCTCATGTGCAGTATCTAACACTATTTAATTTCTGTAAAAAAAATGTATTTTAAGTGCCTTGTAAAAGATTTCCATATTGTATTTTCTTGTCATTGTATTGAGCATGTAAAATGAAACTTGAAACCTACATGAGTAAAGAAAGTGTTAACCTCATACTGAAGGGCTGGGTAATATTGTGACCAATTCGGAGATTCGATTCTTATTTTTATGGTTTCGATTCAATTTAATTTCGATTCGATTCGATTCGATATCGATTAGCTATCAATATTTCATTTAAAATGTTAGTTTTGCAGACATGGGATCCATATTTTGATATAAATGCTGGTCACTGAAACTCTCCTACTAAAGTTTATTACTGAAATACACATCTACATTAATAATAGGGTGCACACAGTTGTTTATTTTAAACAACTTTTATTTTAAGTGAACACTGTAACAAGAAGTCATAAATATGTGCATCCATTGTACACCATGTAAACAAACTGCAAAATGCACATTACTGTAAAAAAAATAAAAAGACTGTAAATGTGCAACAGTGAAATCTATTTAGAAATTCAAACATGTTTAAGAAATAAAACATTTTTCTAAATTCAAAACGTTCAAAACAGGCCCATTATAAAGCCCTTGTCTGCGTATACAAAACATTCTAACTGTCCATAAAACTAACAGTTCTTAACTACAGCCGAATCATTTTTGATAACCAGATTTTTCTGCAAAAAAAGCAGCTGATCTACATGTTCTGATAGCTCATTTGCGCTGTGATTAGATCACCAGCAGTTGAGAAAACTCTCTCAGCAGGAACACTAGTGACACCTTCAGGACGAGAGGTGAATATTCAGATCCACTTACGTGAAGCACGCGCATTAAGAATCGATTCGGGGATTTCCCGAATCGATATCGTTGCGTTAAACTGAAGATCGATTAAAATCGGAGAATCGATATTTTTTACCCAGCCCTATCATACTGAGCACAGTAAAAGCAGCCTAACGTCTGAGCAATAAAACTTTCTGCAAGACACTAAAGAGCTCTCCCATCTTCATTTTAATACAGTCTCATGGATGTCTTGTCTTCTCCAAATTTACTTTAGTCTCATTTATGTCTATTTGTATGTTCCCTGGGCAATTTATGAGTAAAATGTGAAGTCAAATCTGAAACCTAAAGTGGACACATATGAGAATCACAACCATAAATGCTGAGCTTAGTAAGAGCAATCACTGAGTGAAAACACTTTCTCTAATGAGTCTTGAAATAGAATACAGTAAGACAATAAAGAGAGTTTTAGAAAAAACATCTGAGACACTGCTGATACTACAACAAGAGCTAAATAAGAATCTCAATTAAGTCTCAGATGTTTCTCATGTCTCAGTTGTGTCTACTCTTATTTCTCCTAATAGATTTTAGGAGAAACATGGAAAGACAAAGCTGACACCTAATTTAGACAATAAAGAGATAATTCAAGCTTCTCTCACCACAATCTCAGTTTTGACTCTCTTAGACATTTCTCATTTGCGTCTATATTAGTTTCGCCTAAGTAATTTTAGGAGAAACATCTGATAAACAGCCGACACTTAATCAAGAAACATGGGAGAATCACAACTATGTCTCCTGAGCTTAGAAAAAGCAACCAATGAGCAAATAGTTTTTCCTCTGGGTAGTCCTTCACAGAAACACATGCAGGGTTTGAAAGATAGCAGTCATTCTTGTTTACAGACTCACATATATCACATATCAGCGCTATAGTTTTGTCAGCATACTTCAATTAAAGGGACCACTATTTTAAAAGTTCAACACTTTGTTTTTTGAGTGTAACAATAACAGTAACAATGTCATCAAAATAATTACCACATCCATTTGAACCCGAGTCCAGGGGCCCGTTCTTCGTATGTCGCTTGATACATCCGAGATGAATTGACACATCTAAGATGAGATCATGGTGCTAATTACGATGGTGCTAATTTGGTTCTTGGAGCACAGCTGTTGTTGATGATTAGTATGGCTGGATTGAGTTGTCTAGGATTATTGTGCGTTCGTGCGTTGGTTTAAAAGGCGATATGTATCGATAGTAGAAACACTGATCACAACCCCTTCGATTGGTTGACGAAATGGCAAAAGAGCCAGCTCAATTTTTTTTCTCAAGCGGAGCAAGAGCTTTTATTAGAGGGTTATGGAGAATTTCAAACTTTAAAGGTGCCATAGAATGGAAAACTGAATTTACCTTGGCATAGTAAATAAATAGCAGTTCAGTACATGGACATGACACACCATGAGTCTCAAACACCATCGTTTCCTCCTTCATATATAAATATGGTATTTGCAAAAGACCACCGAAAAATAGGTCAATTCCAACATAACAGGTCTGTTACGCAACTTTCCTGGGATCGTTAATAGTAACGCCTCCAGCATTTGCATCCCCCAATCATCACTAACGTCAGCACATCAGTTAAACAAGGCGACTCACTCAAAGGACACGGTTAGCTTAATGCTAGCGCAAGCCTGTTACATTGCAAGACATAGGATTTCACTTACCACATAAAGAGAGAGATGACTGCGCTGATGATGGTGAATGATGGAGAAATAACTGCCTGATGATGGTGAATGATTTACAGATCTTGAGAATCACTGACAAGCTGCTCAACTTGTGTGGTAAGTACTTGTCTCTGCATTGTAACTTTACACAGAGTGATCACAGTAATGAAACTAAAATATCCACAATTCAAAACGGCAGATTCAACAAACCGCATATTAAAAGCGGCTAAAGCTCCTAATTATATATATATATATATATATATATATTTATTTATTTGTATCCATGTGTGAGCTATTGAGATGAGCAGGTCTGACAGTCAATCAGAGCAGAGCTCATTAATATTCATGAAGCTTCCAAATAAGCCAATAACAGAGCATTTCATTATAGGGACAAATTCTAGGGTTGTAAATGGACCTGTAAAACCATTTCTGGAGATTTTTTTTGCCCTTTCCTATGCCATATACCTTCTATGTAGCTATCAGAGAACAATTTAAAATATTCTCTCAATGCATTCTATGGCACCTTTAATAAAGACACCGGGAAACACAGCAAATGCTGCAAAAGCCAGGAGAGAGGGCTGGCAAAAAGTAGTGAACAAATTAAATGCGTTAGTGCATGTTACATGTTTTTTCCTTAATATGTTATTTTATTTATATTTTTATTTACCCTAGTGTTCAAAAGTTTGGGGTCAGTAAGACTTGTAATAGTCTTTAAAGAAGTCTCTTCTGCTCATCAAGGCTACATTTATTTGATTCAAATAGAGAAAAAAAACTGTAATATTGCAAAATGTTTTTACATTATAAAATAATGTTTTTTTATTTTAACATACTTTAAAATAGAATTTATTCCTGTGATGAAAAGCTGAATTTTTATCACATGATCCTTCAGGAATCATTCTAATATGCTGATTTATTATTAGAGTGATCAATGTTGGATAATATCAACAGTTGTGCTGCAAATATTTTTTGGAACTTGTGATTTTTTTTTTCAGGAATCTTTCACGAATAACAAGTTTAAAAAGTACAGTGTTTATTAAAAATATATATTTTTTATAACAATGTAAATGTATTATTAACTTTTAATTATTAACTTAATACATCCTTGGTGAATTAAAATATTAATTTCTTAAAAAAAAAAAAAATCTACTGACCCCAAACTTTTGAACGGTAGTGTATATATATATATAAGTGTATGTGTGTGTGTGTGTGTGTGTGTGTGTGTTACGTTATGTGTTTAAATTTAATGATTTTTGATGATGTTGTTGTTTTTCCGTTGTTATTGTACACATGGTTTTTGTTGTTGTTATGGTTCTCTCTCTCTCTCTCCTAACAGCGCTTGTTAGAGTGCATACAGGTGTACGGAGTTGCGGTGACGTCAGAGGTGTCATGGCGGCGTTGATTTAAGCATGTTTGGACGTTTCCTCTACGAGCTCTCCTCTCTCCCAGCTTCGTGGTTTTATTTTGAGTTTCTCGATCCATGTGGTATCGTTGAAGCTATTCGAAACCTTGCTTGTGTTAATGTTGTGTTAATTCATTGAATCACCTGTGTAACAAAAGGAGACGTACGTAGGGAGGTGGGTGCCTTTTCGTTTTCCTCCGTTTTCTCCTGTTTTGAGGCTAGAAGGGAGGTAAGAATATGTTGTTTATTTTATTGTTTATTTTGATTAGGAAAGAGGTGTAATGCGGTATGTAGTTTGAGTTTGGTTTATTATTTTGGCCTTTCCCCCTCCTGAGGTTTTCAGTTTATTTGTCTCCTATTAAGTTTATGTAATAATAAATACTTTTCCTTATACTTCTTGGTTTCGATGGCTTATTATATTATTTAATTAATGAATCGGGAGATGAGACTCCGGGCACCTTATTAAATGCGGGGTTGAGGTGCTCTATTATTGAGATAAATCCCCGTGTGTTTAGTTGAATTGTGCGGGTCAAAAATATTCGGCTGTGGTGGTGCAGTTTTTGTTGGACCACGTAACAGTGTGTGTGTGTGTGTGTGTGTGTGTGTGTGTGTGTAGCTGTGGTCATCATTCGTGTGAGAATCGTCGTAATTATTTTCTACACTTTCTTGCAAGATCTTTTTCTTTTCCCACGTGAGTCAGTCCACGTCAGTCGTGCTCTTTAACCAATCAGATGTGACCTCGCCATTTCAACCAATCAAAACCCGCCAAGAGTGCAGCCTAAATCTTGTTTACATGAAATAAACCTGCTCCCGAGCAGGTTTAAGCTTACGGAGCTGTTGCTATGACACCAAGTCCGAGATGCGCATCGAAGAACGAAATAATCCAAGATCAGGACAAATCCACAACAATCAAATCCAGCTAACTGAGTTAGCCACGTACGAAGAACGGACCCCAAGTCTGAGCTGAACATTTCACAGTGCTAAGCTTTTATTTTGCAACTCTCTTACCTATTGTATGGAAGCCCGTTTTCAGAGAAAATATAAGTAAATCATAGAGACAGAAAATTCACTGTATAAATAATATATATGACCCACATACACTTCTATTGTAATCCTCCCATTACATCAGACATAGCAAAAACCAACTAATCAAAATCCATTTTATCTTAATCATACTTCAAGACCACGTAAACCTGTCATCTAAAACAAATGACAGTGATTTACAGTTAAGTGGGATCTTTTTCATTTGGGACACTACTTTACCATGTTTTGAAGCTCTACAAGCAAGAGTTTATTTTTAGTAAAAGTTTGAAGTGCCGGTCGAAGCAGCAGCATTATGGGACTGAAGGCATTCTTTATAACAATGCCATTCTGTACAATACTGTTTACTTAAGGAAAATAATGTGTTGTACTTGAAGCAGCGCTGCACAGACTGATGCATGTTTGATATCAAAGTACCGCTAGAGCTATAGAGAACAGACAGTTCTGCATGCTTTCGAATGATTCTTGCTGTACTTTGATGTCAAACATTAATCTGTAGGTACAGTGCTACTTCAAATCAAACACACTTTTTCTGACTTCGTATCTACGGATTACACACCAGGGCTGTAGAGTGCGACATATGTGTTGAATGTGCTATGAAAAAAAAGTCTGTGTGATGAATAAATACACCACAGTAGCAAACGTGCATGTGTTTGAGTCTGTTTACAAACCTGTTGTCCAACAAATTGAACATTTAATGACTTTTTGCTACAAATTCATTTCACAACATCACTCTAGTGTTTGAAATAACTTCCTTTTGAGATCTAATGTGGTTTATGTCAGAGAATGAGGTAAAATCATTATTTTATAGTATTCTATACAGTGAAAAAGACAATTTCGATTACCATTGCATTATAAATATACTATTAACTATGATTTTTTTTTTTGCCTTAAACTACCTTACTAAGCAGTAATTAGGAGTTTATGTATTGAGTAGGATTAGGGATGTACAACACTGGTCTGGCAGAAAAATTTGCTTTAGAAGTACTAATGAATAGCCAATATGCTAGTAATATGCGTGCAATTAGGCAACTAGTTGATAGTAAGAACTGATCACTAAAAATACCCAACACAGCTTGAAGAACAGAGATCAATAATTATTATTTTGTTTCAAGTTTCTGTTTAATTATAATAATAATAATCAGAATTATTAGTAATCATATTGATATAGAAAAACAACATTTCAGATTTTCACCAAATAGTGGAGACCTACAAACAGACAACAAACTTGGTGTTATTTGGCAAATAAAGAAAAAGGTGTATCTGAAAACCTTTCTTGTTACAGTTAAGATTTTTAAAATTCAAATTCACTAGTTATTGTCTCTCATAATGTCATGAAGTCTCGTTACACATCGATGCTATTTTTAACTAATTTGAAAAAAAAAAAAAAAAGATTGATAGAGAGATTAAAGTGAAGGTGTAGTAGAAATGAAATTCAAACAGTATCTTTCTGGAGCTGAAGAAAATATATATTTATTGCTGTAGTATTAGTACCTGTTTTATAAATGTTTTATAAATGCAATGATGCCCATTATCACAGACAGACACTCGTTATATGAGGGGAAATTAACCCTAAAAGGGGTGACATATCCTGGTGGATATAAACATTTCGTAAGCTGTGGGGAGAAGCAGTGAAAGTGTCACCTTTTTTAGGGGTATAAATCAAGATATAAAAACAAAGATACAGACTCTGTGATTTTGTGTCTTGCGTTTTAGAAAATCTAATCTTTTTTGTAATCTTGACAAAACACATATTGTTGGAAAGGTCTGACAGTCAAAGTTGCATATTTGGCATCTGTTATCAGTGACATTGTGACAGAAAATGATTGATTTATGACTGAAAACTGCATCAGAAAAGTTTGGGTGTAACCCAGTGGTTATTTTTGGTAACGCACACAAACAAAATCTGGCAGGAACCAAAATTTTTGTAATATCAACTTCAAATTTGGAACATGATTTGCCTTTGATTTTACAGTAATTTTAGAGTGCTACATTTGATAAAATATTTATTTTATATAAATTAAATAGTATATTAACTTATCTTTGCTGTAAACTTAAAGTTCTATAACTTTTTATACATTCTTTTTTTAATGCTTTCACTTGAGCAATAATCTGCGATTTGTCCTTTTTAAAAAGAGACCAATCTTAGATCTGGGTTTCAAAGCATTGATAAACAAGTGTTCTGTTTTCAGAGAATTTATAAACCAAAGGGGCGACATATCCTGGGGAATACAAACATAAAAAAATAAATAAAAACAATATGAGTCAAGTTTTGAAAAAAAATAATAATAATAAATAAAAATCATAAAATTGTATTATTCCCAATAAGATGGAAAATAGCAATAAAGTGATTTTCTGATGTCTCTTTATAGTTTTGCCCTTTTTAGGGTAAGCCACATTCAGCGTGTTATGTTAAATAATTACAGACCCGGCTCCAGAATCAAATCTCTGAGGTTGCTTCTGAAATTAGTTCAGGATTTTTTTTTTTTTTTTTTTTTTACTTTATTTAATGCAATCAATTTCACAAATTCTAAAAAGAAAGTACAATATATACCTCAATGCAAAAAAGAGAAAAGTATAAGTCCCCTTCCATCCCAGTCCAGAAAATGTCAGTGTGCAAACTCTCTTCTGTAACAGCAGCAGCATCCTCATGTAACACACGAGTTTGATTTCTACTCTGTCTGCATCTAATGTTGTGCCACTGGAGCATTCACCTACATTCACCTCAGTCTCAATAGTCTCACTTCTCTCACCTTCCTCATTTATATCTTCCCTAGCAATAGTGATACTGACCAACTAATCAAAATCAAATTCATCTACATCATACTTCAAGACCACCTAAACCTGTCATCTAAAACAAACGACAGTGATTTACAGTCAAGCAGGATCTTTTTCATTTGGGACACTACTTTACCATGTCTTGAAGATCTACAAGCAAGAGTTCATGTTTAATGAACAGAGGAATGTTGGACAAAATAACTTTTTTTTTTTTTTACTGGTTGAAGCAGCAGCATTACAGGAGTGAAGGCATCCTGTATAACAATGCCATTCTGTACCAGACGGTTTACTTTTTCAAACACAAAGAGCAATCATAAGCTGTTAATTCTGTTAAAGACAAGGTTCTATTGAAGTAAAAATTTAGGTAAAAACTAGATCTCTTATTGCAATTGTTTTATAAAGGATAGAACTGATGATGCAAAGAACAGGAAAACAACAGTATCACAGCTTTTCTTCAGTCTAATTTGAAGCGGTTTAACGCTGAAAATGGTAATTCAGTAGATGGAAGGACCTATTCATGTTTCAATCCTTGTCGCAGCTTGTGTAATTTTATTACTGGAAAGAAACTACAGACTGACTTCAATAAAAAAGAAAGCAGATATTATGATCTGTGATTTATTGTTTTATTTAGTTAATTTCTATCACAAATATCTCAGTGGAGAAATCAGCTAGTGCCATACAATACAAAACACATGAAATACCTTTCAGTAGCTGATGGTGTTTCCTCACTGAACTTCGGTGGTTCATGTCTTGAGCAGTCACTCTTCACAGACACAGAGCTGAACACATGAGAGCCTGATCTTACACTAAAGACACAAAGAGGAAGAGCTTTTTTAAACTTTAATACAATCAATTTCACAAATTCTAAAAAGTAAGTGCAATATATATCCCAATGCAAAAAAAAGTATAAGTCCCCTTCCATCCCAGTACAGAAAATGTGTGTCCAAACTCTCTTCTACCACAGCAGCAGCATCCTCATGTAACACACGAGTTTGATTTCTACTCTTTCTGACAGTCTATGAGTAAAAAAAAAAGAAAAAAAAAAAAAGAAATACCGTTTGGTTTGTGATGCTGTTTTTTCACTGAAGTTTGGTCCTCCACCCTCCTTTGACCAGTCACTCTTCACAGACACAGAGCTGGACACATGTGAGTCTGATCTTACACTAATGACACAGAGAGAAAAGAAACTTTACTACAGGAGGTTCATACATGTTTTATATTGGCACTCATTCTCTCTAGTCCTTCACAGAGTTTGAAAGATAGCAGTCATTCTTGTTTACAGACTCACATGTATTTTAACAACTTCTGCTTAGTTTTTCTGATCTAATTGAAGAGAACATTTTCTTTTTTGACTAAAATAGAGAGCAGAAATGTCAGTGCTACACAGTTCTGTTAGCATAATTTAATTAAAGGGACCACTATTTTTTTTTTTAAAGTTCAACACTTTGTTTTTTTGGGTGTAACAATAACAATTAGGGGTGGTACGGTACATGAAAAAACATCCGAACCGTTCGGTTCGCTTGTCTCGGTTCGAAGCATGTGTGCGTCACACGGTTCAACGCATGTGCAATGTAGCCTTGTGCACGTAGTGAGTGTCCTTTTTGCGGAAAGTAAGAGGTGTGTGTGGACATACAGACAGTAAAAGTGGAGTGCTGCAGGTTACGTCACATGTAGAAATGGCAAGTGGGAGAGATAAGGAAAGGCTGCCTGGAGATGGAGGATGCGCCAGCGTCCTATAAGGGGCCGTTCACATGTAGCGCCTTTTGCACGCTCAAGTTTGTTATTTCAAATGTAGACGCGCGGTATGCGCACTCATAATGGAAGCTTGTTTTTTCCAGGCGCGTCTGCGCCGCATCGAGCTAAAAACATCCAAAGACTATAGAATACCCTTAAAGGAAAACATCTCAACTTTTCAGAATGCCGCAAGCGCTCCGCAGGTCATGACATGAACCAACCAATCACTTGTTTAAAAGACAGAGCTTAAAGATTTCCTCTCTTTTTCTTTTAAAAGATGCTATTTTTGTAAGAGCTAAACTGAAGTTGGCAGTTTGATAAATGCAAGTTAATTCTTCAGTTAAATCTTTATGTGCTAAAAAGGCACATGAATTCCTGTAGAGAACCGAAAACCGTGACTTAAAACTGTGATACGAACCGAACCATGGGTTTTGTGAACCGTGCCACCCCTAGTAACAATGTCATCAAAGTAATAACCACATCCATTTGACCCCAAGTCCAAGTCTGAGCTGAACATTTCACAGTGGTAAACTTTTATTTTGCAACTCTCTTACCTTTTGTATGGAAGTAAATCATAGAGACAGAAAATTCACTGTATAACAGGAATGACCCACATACAGTACACTTCTAATGTGGTCCTCCCATTACATCAGAGATAGCAAAAACCAACTAATCTAAATCAAATTCATCTACATCATACTTCAAGACCACCTAAACCTGTCATCTAAAACAAACAACAGTGATTTACAGTTAAGCAGGATCTTTTTCATTAGGGACACTACTTTACCATGTCTTGAAGATCTACAAGCAAGAGTTCATGTTTAATGAACAGGGGAATGTTGGACAAAATAACTTTTTTTTTTTAACTGGTTGAAGCAGCAGCATTACCGGAGTGAAGGCATCCTGTATAACAATGGCATTCTGTACAAGACTGTTTACTTTTTCAATACTGGCAAGGGAAATAACAAGAGTGCTGTTGATAATCTGCTGACGAAACCAACAACCTCTCCAACAGCCAAAACACACTGTTCCCCTGAAACATCATTTATTTCCATTATGTACTGTATCTACGTGACAAATGGTCCAAACTCACACGATCTGAAGACAAATGCTGGATAGTGGCGATCTACTTTCCCAACACAAACTCTCTCTAATCTGCAGTGCTGGTCCATTCAACAGACGCTCGCCTAGGGCCCTGTCTTCAGCTACAGTCATAGCCTTTGTCTATATTAGGGATCTCCTATAACGTCATATTGTATATTCATGAAATTAATATCTGCACTTCAGTCAAGGCATTTCTGGATCAGTGTTCTCTGTTAGATCAAATAAATCACTTTGACCTTTGAAACTCAGAAGACCTTACACAAACAGATACATTACACACTAAAGGAAAATGAAAACATTAAAAACCATCATATGACCCCTTTAAATTAAGTGTGCAGTCATTTTATAATGTCTGAATATACATTTATGACCTAAAAACAAAATCATTGATGTGGAATCATTTACTCAAGTATCTACATTAGGGCTGAACGATATGGACAAAATTTCATATCTCGATTTTCATGCCAGATATCTCGATATCGATACGATACGATATGACTACGGGTTCGGTGAAAACCAAGCATTTCTCAGAAAAAAAAAAAAATTAAAATACAAAAAAAGTGTAGTTTTATTGTTAAGAACTCACTGCCAGTCATCAACATTAACATAAACTACCAAAAAAATAACCCGCATTTGGACGTCGACTCGTACGGCATAACGCTACTGAACGCGTCAGCAATCAAACTTTGCTTTGGCTTATTTTGGGATGACTGAGAAGTCCCCAGTGTTTCTCTCATTGTCGTGCACTCTTCATGCAGCACCCGATGGTGTTGTTTCAGGTGGTGAAACATGTTTGTTGTGCTACCTTGCTTACGCCTGTTTCACACATACTCCGTATACAGTGTGTATGCAGTCCGTGTGCGTTACGTATGCGGTGCAGAAGCAGCACGGACTGGTTTTGCTTTCACACAGGACGCGTTTGCAGTCCGTTCCTGATCCGCGGCTGTTTACCACAAACACACCATTTATCCGTTATTTTGATTTCAAATACAAATGTGCTTTTTCAGCATTGGGATCCTCTTTTATTGCAGTACAGTAATACAATCGTTCATAGACATATTCACGTTTAAACTCAATAAGTTAAACGTATTATTCAATGCGCTTGACTTCTAGATTCATATATTAAGTTGCTAAAGCAAGTTGCAACACATTTAGACAGCATAGGTATAGCTTCCTTTTCTTATTAAAATTGGGCTATCACAAATATTTTAAATTAAAACTTATCACAGACAGAAACAGTCGGCTTTCGTGCCTTTCGCATTAAATCGTTATTAAAAACAATCTCTTAAAGAACTTTTCTACCTGGACAAATGCATTATGTTGCCTTGTTTATTTAAAAGTGCACTTTTCCTAGTTTTAAACCTAGCCAAAAAGCCACGTGTTGACTGTAAAACACAGTAGACTTCATTTATATGCATTTATGGTATAATCACCACATTTCCGTGTCAATCCATGTTCATTTTTACAGCTAACAATGCGCTGTCACTATATTCCACTGCTGCAAACGCACCGCTTGTGGGACGTACTGTCGGACAGCAACCGCGTGCAGTGTGAACGCTCTAATCCGTTAACATGGGTGCGGAAAAAAATACGCAACGCATATGCACTGCAGACGGAGTATGAGTGAAACAGGCGTTAGTCGCAATTTTTGTTAAGCACGACCTGCACAACACGTCATATTTATGATTTATGTTTTGGCACCAAGTCAGATTCTGCACCGGCCGCATTATCTCCTGCACTCGTTTTCTTTCTTTTTAATTTCTCCGCTGTCTCTGTAGTGTGTGCGCGCTGTCTTTAGCGGTGCATTCAAGGGCACTCGTAAAACTGATGTTCGTTGTGTGACTGCCAGAGTTGTATGCAGGGCGGGGCGAGCGCGGAGAGGGGAAATCTATATCGTCTATATCGTTGCTTTTTTCGATAGTAATATCTTGAAAGTTCATATCTAGATATAGATACGATAACGATATATCGTTCAGCCCTAATCTACATACCCAGTGCTGAAGAGCGACTGTAAACTGGGTTAAGATTGTAAATTATGATTTTGATTTTCAGTTCTCAGATATTTATCATCTATTGGCTACTTTGTTTTGGTTATTTTTTTAATTAGGAAGTTGTGAAAGTTCTGCAAAAGCATTTGTAACTATCAGGGATGCAAACAGAGGTATGGTCAAAAAGGAGTGAGATTATCGAAGCCCGTGCCCCCGCAGCAAACATCATATAATTACATTGCCACCAACATCTGCCATCCAGGGCTCACCCTATACACATACAAAGTTCTTTATGTGAAAATACACAGATTCTGTAACATCAAAAATTTTACAGCCCTCATCCACTTTCTGCACTGTAAGTGCCTAGCTCTCATCAAATTCTCTCATTCTGCAAATGAAAAGTTGCATGTTTTAGCCTCAGTGTAGCATAAAGCGACCTGACATCTATAATCAGGACATCTGGATACCCTATAACAGGGCTATTCAATTAGATTCATTTGAGGGCCGGATTATCAAACTGAAAATTTGAAGGGGGGCCAAGGGGGTGGGGGCCGTCCTGAACTCTTTCTAGGGAGGCCTATACAATTACATTGAAATGCATATTCCCTAAAATTAACTAATATTACCAACACCAGCATCTATAAAAGGTTAACATTAGTGCTGTTTTTCAATCAATAAAAATAAAAAAAAAATCACACATTTTTCTGTAATTAATCATGATTAATCGCATATTTATATATTTATATTGTCAAAATTTGACACTGAACCTCCAAATTAATTGAAAGCCAATATTTTCAACATTTAATAGGCTCTGAAATATTTAAAAACTTTTAATTTAGGTAATTTTAAAACGATCTTCACATAAACTATAAATTGTATATACATAAACTATACAGATTATTATTGCCATATACTGGTTATAATCGTGATTATTTTGGCCATCAAAATAACATTCAAATTGGATCATAAGAGCTTTAAAGTGCTGAAAATGGTTGTGCAAAAAGCTTGAAAGTCGTTTAAAAGTGCTTAAATTTGTCTCTCAAAAGGTTGTACAAACCCTGAAATGAATACAGTAATAACATTCGACTTTGCTTAAGTTGGTGTTACTTCTGGTTGTCTGACATTGTCTACATCAGCGCTGTTTAGAACAGAATTCTGAGCAGAATTTGAATGATTCTCCCTAGATCTTGCAGCAACTTTAATTCATTCTGGGCGAATTCAAACACTTTTCACAGGATCTCGCAGCACTGTGCAGTGTCGCAAAATCAACTTTGGTTCTCGAGTAAAGGCTGTTCTTCTGAGCTCGGACAAGCGTGTTTGTGTTGCGGTCCTAGCTGATAAACGGTCCGCGCTTCGGTTTCTCGTTCGTTTCGTTTGCCGTTTTATGTTTCTCATATGAAACAGTAATAGCAACGCTTATGAGTGGAATAACGCGGTGGTCGCACCAGTGCGACAGCTCACAAAATTTCGCCACATCGGCAGAAAAAATGCGACCATTTGGTCGCAGTCTGGAGCCCTACAAGCAGGGGCGGATCTACCGGGGTGGCACGGGGTGGCAATTGCCCCAGCACTGTCCTAGTGTTCTAAAAAATAAAAGAGATTCCTCGACCGATTTACAGCAGCGACTCTGTATTTTGATTAGATAAAAATAGCGTGCGTCCCAAACATCTATCAGCGTCGCCCTGGAAACCAAGGACTGACAGCTGGAAGAGCTAGTCAGAAGCCAAGCGATCAAGCGAAAACATGCCGGGAGGTTGTCGTATCAGTCCGCGATGGCTTGAAAACGACAAATACGAATTATTTTTAAAATTAGTAGTGAGGGCTCGCAAAATCGCCAGCCCGACGTCCCGGGGCTATTGTGTTTTCCTGTCGGGCTACCAAAATGTTTCACCGGCCTCCCCGACGGACTATCGTAAAGTAGAGGGCTCCTGCGGGTTCTAAACTCCTCAATTTAGTTGTATCAAATTTAAGGCCATAAAAACTTTTAAATACGTTAAATAGAATAAGAAAATGCTTATATATAATTTTAAGAGGTCTCAGTTGAGGACGGAAAGACGAGAATCGCGATAGGGCTGGATAAAACTTCAAAAGGCAATGATGTCATTGAATAAATATGCGCGCTGCACGTTTAAAAAAAGTCAAAACGCGGCACGGATGTCAATTTGTAAATTTTCAGATGTTTATAGTCAGATTATTGCAAATATCGACCCACATTTTTATGCAACAAACACAGAGTTGTAAATGTGAAACAAATTAATGTGCTTTCTAAAAATCGAAACAATTAAGACAGTAATATTTATGTTTTAAATAAATATAATCAATTATCTACTTGGTTTATCATTTTTAATGGTATAAAGGCTGAAATGCCATTGTATAAGACGTTTTGTTTTTGTGAAAATCTGAATTATAAGTCATGTCATTTTATGGCTTAATAAAGTATGTTACATTGTCCAACCCCACTCATACTGTGTTCATTTTACATGTGCAGCTCTTAAAAAGGGTCATACATTGCCCTAAATTGATATTTAAAAATTCTGCAGATGCACTGTAAATAGTGAAAAAAAAATCCTTCCTATTTGTTTGTTTGTGTATTAAAAATATTTTTGATTGCCATTTAGACTTCTATCTGATTTTCTATATTTAAAAATATTGTCTTTTTTATTTGGGCTAGATAAATTAATGTTATAATTAATTTTATAGCTTCTTTTTGACTACCTTTTAGTACTTTTAGGCTAAAATGTGAAATGCATTTGTGAAAAACCAGTCATTAATATGTTACCATGGACATTGCCCTACCCCACTCATTCAGTATTACTTTTATTTGTGCAGGTCTAAAAATACAAAAATAAAAATAAAAATACTGGAGATACTCTGTAAATTATATTAATTAAATATTTTAAATTAATTTGTATACTGTATGTTGGCTATTAATATTAGGCAATGTTATATGCAATCCAGACAGTTGTTTTTTTAATAGCACAATAACATCTGTTTTAACACAGTGCTGGAAAATCTTGAAAATGCACCTTGAAAGTGCTTGAATTTAACTTGTGAATGGTTAAATAAACTGTTGGTCATAACCTTGTTATTTAGTTTTCGGTCCATGCAAATTTGTTGGTTTGTTAAAAAGATATTTGAATATTTTTAAAGGTCATTTTGTTGCTCTTGTTGCAGTGAATACTGTGATTTATTTTATTCATTTTGAAGATATTTGTTGGTGATTTAAATGTGGTTCTGTATATTTATTATGTGTTTTTTACTTAAGGAAACTTGATCCACTGAGACTTTGTATCCATATGCAGTCTGCATTGTTTGTCATGCTTTGTAAATTAAACTTGGCATAGACTTGCTACAGGTTTGCATATAACTCAGTAAAGAGAAGTTAAATATACCATGCCATCTAATTAAATCTAACTTTCCAATCCAGATATCAGGTTCAAGTCAATCACACATCAGCTTTTATTTAATTTTTATAGGAAAATGTAAAAAAGTGCACCCTGGTGTATACACCGAATAAGAATAGCGTTCCTTGAATCCACAAAAAAACATGCAAGGATGCTTGCTTCAGTGTTGCCACCCCTCATAATTTTCATGCCACCCCCTTGCCACCCCATGAATAATTTTCTAGATCCGCCCCTGCCTACAAGCGCTTGTTAAATCTGCCGTCTATTGATGTTGCGGTCTCCGGTAGATTGTTGTTGTTCTTTGCTCTCTTGCTTGTCTTTTTTGGCTGGCCCGGGGCAGTGTTGCCGCCTAGTGGACAGACTAATTAGTGTAAAAACACTCCAACTGCCCCCCCCCCCACCTCCCCAAAAAAAAAACCCTCATCGGATCTGCACGATTCACACATGTCCCCCACACAGCAGTGAAAAAGGCGGCTTCCGCCAAAAGGCGCGCCGTTTGCATCCCTGAACTATAAAAAAAAAAAAGCTTGATAAGGTTTTATTAAAGCAAACATGTGAAAGTCCAGCAGTGTTTAAAATGATTGTGTGAAAACAGACTCAGTCTTACCTCTGTTTGTGTGAGAGACTCATCTCAGACGGAGAGTCCTTTCCTCGCTCCTCTGACATACTGCAGATAAACTGCTCAACACTGGGATCTTTGTGTCTCTGAAGACCATCAGATGCTCATCATGACCTGAACAAAAAAAATAACTGAATTATCAAACAATTAATATAAAAAGCATGTAACTGGTGTCATAGTCTCTTCAGATAATTTTTTTTACGTGCACATTACTATGCAGCAACTTCAGGAACATTCTTTCAGGTGTTGTGTAATATTATTGTGTATATTGTGTAACATTCTGAATGTTACACAACACCTGAAAGACAGGTTTGACCACAGAATACTCTCGGTCTCGAGCCTTAAAATGAAAAAAAAATAATAATAATAATAATAAAATAAATAATAAAAAAAAAAGCTTATAGAATTCTTAATGCTACATTATTACAGACTTGTAAATAAGTTTTAACATGCGTCGTCTTTAAACGGTTTGTTTTAGTAATATATTTTTGTCTCTCGGACGTTTGTTTCTTCGGCGACAGGTGTAACGTTAAGTTATAACTGAACAAAACACGCTTACATACAGCTATGAATTCCGTTCATCATTCTCCTAAATAACTGTAATCGTGAAAGTAATCAATCTTACTTGCAATAGTTCAGACGATCTTGTGCTGTAGGAACAGAATCCAAAGTCTTTAAAACACTTCTTCTTGTTGTTGTTTTACGGCGGTTCGCAGACTTATAAGTGCATTACCGCCTCCTATCTCTCATATGGACCATTGACACTCTAACTACAAACTTTCCTAACTTCCATACCAACCCGCATGCAATCCCCCTCAAATCTTATATCCGTTCAGAGTCTTCATAGAGCTTCATTCGGCGCTGCGTGTTCAGCTCCTCCGTCCACCCTCAGCCCTTTTAGAGGTATTTAGATTAGGCAAAAAAAAAAAAAAAAAAAAAAAAAAAAAAAAAACTTATACTCGCTTGTGCAATCCAGTAGGGGTGAGCGCATAGACATATATAATACCTAGACGCCTCATTGGCCGCTTTGGTCCGTTGCTGCGATACGTCAACGCGCCCGCCATGTTTGTCCGGGCAAGACTGCCTTAAAAGCAAATGCAGGTAAACGGGGGAGCTGCGTTTTTTCTGGATAAAAACACGAAAACGTTTACATTTTACAGCCGATTTCAGTGGATTGTGATCTACACGGAGTTAAAAATAACTCTGTCTTCAGTTATTTAATTAGGCTTGGAAATTTATTGATTTTCGTAAGAAATTGTGGAAGCGCTCCCTTGTCATGCTTGTTAATTAGGATGTTTTTTCAGCTAACAGTTCTAATATTAATTTAATATTACTGTGGTTTATACATTTAATGTAATTTTAATGTACAATAAATAAAAGTAAGTTTTTCCATTGCTCTCTCTGTCTTCAACCCCAACATTTGAGCTTTTCTTGTGCTTCAGGTCAGAACACAGCTCGTTCCTTTTGAAATAGTGGGGAAAAATTGAAATAATACATATTTAAGTACTAATAATTTACCATCATTAAGAAACTAGAATAAAACCAACGAGTACCAATCAAAATGTGATTCACTGGTAGGTCTGCTTTCTACTCTCTTAGCACTCTATGCAGATATAAACTCCACAAAAACAATAACAAATGTACCTGACCCAGTAAAGCTTAGTTACAGCGGTAAAATATTGTGCATTGATACAGTGCACAGTAAAAATATAGTGAAAGTGATATTTGTAATATTAAAAGGTGTGTGTAGTACATGTTGTAGTAAAGTGAATAATATAACAAAATAGCAAGTACAACAGTACAATAACAGTAATTTAATAGCTTTATAATAGCAAACATATGTATAATACCATAATGAATAAATAAATGAAATGAATGACAATACATGAGTAATACCAAGTAGAATATGTTATATATACAGAACATACAATAATGAAAAATAAATGAATAGTAAATTATAAAGTAAATCATACTATAGTGAAAAGTAGTTTAACAATATTTGTGTAAAAAAATAAAGACAGAAAATACTAAAAAAATTATAAAAAATATATAAAACCTGCAAAATGTTAATTATTTTACCAAATACATACAACATGCATGTTATTTTTTTTATTTAGTACTGACCTGAATAAGATATTTGACATTAAAGACGTTTACATAATAGTCCACAAGAGAAAACAAAAGTTGAATTTATAAAAATTACCCCGTTCAAAAGTTTACATACACTTGATTCTTAACACTGTGTTGTTACCCAATGATCCACTGCTGTGTTTTGTTTAGTGATAGTTGTTTATGAGTCCTTTGTTTGTCCTGAACAGTTAAACTGCCTGCTGTTCTTCAGAAAAATCCTTCAGGTCCCACACATTCTTTGGTTTTCCAGCATTTTTGTGTGTCTGAACCTTTTCCAACGATGACTGCATGATTTTGAGACCCATCTTTTCACACTGAGGGACTCATATGCAACTATTACAAAAAGACTCACTGACGCTCCAGAAGGAGAAACAATGCATTAGAGCTGGGTGTGAAAACTTTTGAACAGGAGATGTGTACATTTTCTTATTTTGCCTAAATATAATATATAATTTTCTTTGTTTAGTACTGCCCTTCAAAAGCTACAAAAGATAGATTTTTCCCAGAGGACAAAAAAAGTTAATAGTACCCTACCCTATTCTTCAAATTTCAAAAATCAAGATCAGCATTAAACAACCTGTGTAAATAATTTTGAATGCATTCTATAATATTTTGGTTGACTGAAGAAACTGGTTATATTTAAATATTTGTCTAAAAATGACTGAAACATTAACTTGTACAGGACTTTAACTTGTGCAAATACAATATTAGGCCGAGGAGGTTTAGTCTCTTGGAAATGCAGAGAACAGTCCACTGACAGGCTTTCTTCAGCTTTCCTTCAGGCTTGTGTTGTCCTGTTTGCAATTGGCTAAAAAGGGAAAAAATAATAATCAGTCCACAGTTTTATGATAAGCTATCAAATCCTTATGATCTAGTAATGATAAACTTTTTGTAAATGAGCATAATAACAAAGTGCTCACTGTACTCATTAAGAATATTGTGTATTAAAACAATTTCGTTTATGATATAAACTACAATATACGTTAAAACCTAATAAGAATTTAATTAAACTTCATGATTTCACATAATGCCTCAGCTTTTACAGCTAACTAATGTTAGCGATATTGCTAGCTATTAATAGTCTGGCACTGGTGGTAAAAAAGCTGTCGACAAACGTTAAATATGACCCAAAAACAAATAGAAACAAATGTTCAGTCTTACATGTGAAAGATAATACCCCGAGATCTGTTTTTATTCCTGTGCGATGGTTTGTAGATGCCCAAGTTGCTGACAAGTAAGGTATCTTTTCGCTTGTATTGTTATGAGAGTTATTGAGCGTTGCCCGGACCAATATGGCGGCGACGTTGACGTGCCGTCGAGCGGCCAATGAGGGGTCTAGGTATTATATGGCTGTGTCCAAATTCAGGGTCTGCATCCTCCTTAGGATCCTTCCTACCAGGTTGAAGGAGGAAGGGTCCTCCGAAGACCGCAAAACCTGGAAGTAGGTGTCAGTGAATTTGGACAGCCTACACTTCTTTCAGTTCCCTCCCTTCCCCGTTGCTCATATCGTGTCGCCTAGCAACCGTGACAGGGCTAAGCAAGAAGTAAGGTTATCTGTACTGCACAAAACAAAATAACTACTCTTTCATCCCTAAAAGCGTTAAAAACATCTTCAATCACTAACAAGAAATTAGCTGTGTGTAAGGGGATATTCACACAGGCAGTAAGAAAGAAGCTAGTTTACGAAAGTGATGTTTTTTAACATATATACATACAAATGTAAAAATAAAAAAAAGCTTAACGCTAAAACCAAAGGCCTAACTAGACAACCGCTGTAAAAAAATATTTTTTGAAACGCCAGTTTTTTTTAAAACTTCCATCATTACTACCGCTTGCTTCGTCCGCCATTATTTGAAAAATTCTGGAAGCGCTCTGCCGAAAGGAATTGTGGGATAGGTAGGACGGGAAAGGATCCACCAGACCCATCCTTCAAATTCGGGGAAAAGGAGGACGTATTTGTGGGCCGCATTTGAAGGATCCTACGAATTTGGACAGCCTTCGTCGCGGCGCTCTGACGTAACATCCTTCAAATGAGTCCTCCGAAGGATGTAGACCCTGAATTTGGACACAGCCTACTGTATATATATATATATATATATATATATATATATATATATATATATTTTTTTTTTTTTTTTTTTTTTTTCAGTGTCACATAATCCTGCAAAATTAATTCTGATATGCTGATTTGCTGCTCAATAAACATTTCTGATCACTATATGTAAAAAACAGATACTGATAAATATTTTAGTGAAATGCAGGGATGCATTAAACTGATGAGAAGTGAGAGTAAAGGTTTTTGTTTCAAATAAACACTTCATTTTAAACTTTATTTAGGTTGTTTGCACATGACGTCATTACTGCGGCGAGAAATGCAGCTGGAGGGCAGGAAGTGATTTTTCAATCAATAGCAGAAACTTAAAATGCCCATGTTGTGTGTTGTTTATAGGCGCTCAAAATCGGTCAAACAGAGAAAACACAACAAGCTTTTATTATTGAATGAAAATCTGCTGTTGGCAACGGGGAAAGGCAAGAAATTGACTGAAAAGCAGAATTTGGCAAATTCTCATTGTCTCACCCGGTATCTATTCATATATTTCTTTATATCTTAATATTATTCTGTCTTTTATTAACCATTTGCACACACAAGCATTATCCGACTCTCCCCCTGACCGCAGACACAGGTTTACAAGCCACTTTTCTCTGCATTTTTCAGTCAATTTCTTGCGTTTCCTCCTCATGAACAGCAAATTTTCATATCCAATACAAAATAACATTTTTTATACAAATCAGTGCTTCAGATTCCTTTGAACTGTAACACAAAAATCTGAAAAAAAAAAAAAAAACATTTTTAAAAATACATTATGGGTTGCATGAACATAGATTTTGTCCTGTTGACACTAAATGTTTCCGTAAATCTGAAGGATATTTCATTTGCATTATGTTTTTAGGATTATCTCTGCCAGTTGAAATTCATTTTTTTAAGTGATAGATAAGGTTGTCTTTTGTTTGGATGCATACTGTTTGGGAATATTAAATGATGCAGTCTGTATGTTAGGCCTTTCTGTTTTTTAAGTTGTGTATTTTTCTATATGTGAAGTAAGCTCTAGGTTATTTGATGAAAATACGTGTATAATCTGTTTTCTTTGTGTTAGGGGTAGTTTTCTTTGACGATTCGGTGCATAAAAGTCGTCTGAACCTAATAGGCCTGTCGAGTACACGTTGTTTCCACAAATCTAAGGACGTTCTTGTAAACATAATCTTATTAGACTAACAATAAAAAAGTGGTAATGAAAACTGCCTCATGATGTAAGTTTTGTAAATTTGAAGTGAAATGTTATTTCATTTGGATTATCCCTATATGTTTTAGGATTGTCACTGCCTGTTAAAATAAAAAGATATTAAATGATGCAGTGCATATGCAGTCTTACAGTTTGGCCTTTCTGAAAATGTGTGTGTTTTTGTAGAGATGGAGTCAGCTGCAGATCATTTGCTAAATTTGTTTTCTTTGTGTTATCATTTCTTTGACCTTTTGGTGCATAAAAGTAGTTTGATCTTAACAGGTCTATTGAGTCCACGTTGTTCCTATTGCAGTTCATAAGGTGAGACACACATTCTTGCAAATATAATTCTATTACAAAATTTGAAAGTTTGTGACAAAAGCAAATGTGCTACTGAATGAAATGTTCATTTACTGTATCTGAAGTTTAGGTTTCATTTAAATGATTTGTTTTCTGGCAGATGACATTTACATTACGCAGTAATGAGATCAATAGTTGAAGGAATGAATTATTGAGATCATTAACAGTCCATCACCAGTGAAAGAGATCCTTGGACGCTGGCCATCGCTACATTTGGAAACACAGGAATAATTAACTTTAATTGTGTGTTTAAAAATGTTTTTAATATTTTCAGTCTGTTTGTGACCTGCTTTTTCTTGTCTTCTGTTTCAGGTATGTGCTGAATGTCCAGAATTTGACACATTTTACGCAGAGCTAGACCACCACAGTTTTGCCTGATGACTTTATATCAACAGAGAGCAGCGAAGACTGGAAAAACTGCTGATGCACTTGCTTCATTTCTTTGGGTTCATGACTTAAAGGTATTACTGTGGTATTATAGTTGTTTAATGCTTCAACAGACATTGTTTTGACTGTATATACTGAATATTATCACTTGATCTAAATATATAAGTCTAACTCTGACTTGGATTTATCATGTACTTAGTGAAGAGTAAACCCTTTTCAGAATTTGTTGTACTTCATTTAGAGCAGTGCTTCTCAAACCTGTCCTGCGCATTTGGTATATCTCCCTGATCAGACGCACCCAATTTAGTTCTTGCAGTCTCTACAATGAGCTGATGAATAAAATCATGTTTGTAGATGAGGGAGACATACAACATTTGAAAACCGTTGATTTAGAATATATTACAAAAAACAACTTCTGATATGTCTTTGTGGGACAGTTCACATAAAAAGGAAAATTCACTTGTTGTTCCAAGTCTGTATCTTACTTTGTTTGGATGAACACAGAGGAAGACATTTGGAAGAATGCTGGTAGTTCTCCCAAATATCTTTCTCTGTGTTGACCAGAACAAAGACATTTATACAGATTTGAAACCACTTAAAGGTGAGTAAATGATGACACAGTTTTTATTTTTGGGTGAAGTATTACTCCTACTGTTATTACTTGTTTTATCTATGCCTTGATCAACTTTTTGGCATTCATTCCATGTCAAGTTGGCATTGTTTGGTTTTGTGGCTGTGATCCACTTTTAACATTGTTTTCAGTGTGAACTTTTAGGATCAACATGATGTCCACACAAGGCAAACAACAGAGCTCTGTGCACTTCCTGTGTATCTGAGAGAAGACACCTCAAAATTCTTTAAAACATGCACGGTAAGTCACTTATTCTGCATAGTTCTTAGAATTATATTTCAGCATTATTTTCACATTGGTAAAATAGCATTTGGTAATTGAGTTTCAATACTTTTTACATCCAGATTGAAGACGATTCAGAAGAGCCAGATGTTGATTCATCAGTTGCCCTTTTGACAGTGGTCCGAGAACTCCCAAACACTGCTGTTCAGTTCAATCAGAGAAGATTTCCATCATCCTTGAGAACGAAGGTGTCAAAACAAACCTTCAGAGACTCTCTGATGCTTTCCTTTAGCATTGGATCTCTCATATCCAAAAGAGAGGTGGAGCTAGATGACCACCAGCCTTCAAGATACGTTTAAAATGTTTTTCTTTTTTTCTCGCCTGATGAACAAACAGATGATTAAAACTGAAGTGACAAAAATTACCAGCGAAGCATCGAAACGCAAGAAAAATTCCTATTTTAATACATTCAACGTGAACAGCAATTGATAATGGATAGTGTATTTCTGGTCTATTTGTGACATACTTTAAAACAAATGAGCGTAACAGCACACATAAAGAAACTCTGAAGAAACACACTGAGGGAACAAATGAATGTATTTAAAACATTAATCTCATAACATCTTTTATTGCACTTTTAATTTTGCAAAATGATGTAATCTGACCGCTAACAGCCATATAGAATTTGATCAATTGTAATAATGATCAAGGGTTATGCATACATTTCAAAAGTAAAAAAGGCCTTTGTAAAAGTAAATCAAATACACAGATTTAAGATGTAAAAGCTACTAGAGCACTGATGAAAATATTGCTTCAGAATAAATAGTTTACGTCAGCAGATATCTCTAAGCGGTGCTATTATGGGGACATTTGTGTGAATTAGTATCTGCTGATATGAAAAGTTCACTGTATATCGTAGTAATAAATATAATTTATTGGCAAGGCTGTCCAGCTTCTGTAAACCTCTTTCTTATTACAGCTCAAGTCTTCTGTCATTTCATAAAGGATAGCAAGGTAGAAGGAATTAATATTGCAGCTAGAAGAATGTTAATTAGTCAGCTAGCTGATGACAAAGCCTTATTTTTAAAACATTCGATCCATGTTCATCAGGCAATTAAAACAATTCAGTTGTTTTCTAACAAGGTTTGTGCCTTAATATTGAAAAATCTGAAATTTTAGCCTTAAATACCTCTCTTTTGTCTGTTGATGGTATTCCCATTAAAGAAGCAGTTAATTACTTGTTAATTAATCTTTGTTTAGTAAGGGACTTGTGTCTTAGAGGTAGAGTTCTTCTGTCAGAAGCGAGAATTTCTAGACTGACCTATATTGCTTCAACTATACATTTAGACAGTAAAACTGTTGATCAGAAAAAATTCAATTTTTATGGAAGAATCGTGTACACTACATTCATAAATCTGTCATAAATTATCTTAAAAATGGTGGACTTGACTTTCTAGATTTTTCAACTTTAAATAATAGATTAATTGGTTGTAATTTAGTTTGAATAAACCCTGTTTATGGAACTTTATTTCTAATTTTATTTTTGACCAACTCGGCGGTCTTTCTGTTTTACTAATGTGTGATTATAAGATTGAAAAACTGCCAATGAAACTTTGTCTTTATTAGCTTGGAAACTGATCTACAAGCACATTTTTTCTCTGCAGCACTATTTTATTTGTACAACAAAATGTAGAAGTTTTTTTTTTTTTTTTGTTAAACCTGGTTTGATAAAGGTATAGTTTTAGTATCTCATTTGTTTAACACAAGGGCATCTTATGGCATATGATGAGTTTCTGGTGCTCTTCAATTTTCCCGTGACTCACAAGGAATTTTCTCTTGTTTTCTCTGCAATTAACTCTGGGATAGTTTCCTTATTTAGAAATGTAAAATCGGCTGATATGCCCATATTCAATCTCACTGATACAATATGTGACTAAATTAGTTTTTCGCATACTAAAAATAACAAAGCTGTTTGTTCTCTATTTTTAAAGGTTGTTTCGAAGCCTTGATCTATTGCCTATTGGGCTAAATTTGTTAGAAACCCTCGGTGGGGAAGTGTTTGGTTATTACCTCACAAGTTTTTTTTGTCACAAACAAGATAAAAGAAGATCTCTTTCAAGATGATTCACAAATTCTATCCTGTTAAACATTTTCTCAACAAATTTAGGAGAGATATTGATGTCAATTGCTCTTTTTGCTCTTTATACTTGGAAACTGTACCCCACATTTTTTGGCACTGTAGTTATGTTAAAAAGTCGTAGTATAATACTTCTGTGTTTATCAAAGAAAAGATTCTCTCTCATTTTAATTATCATTTTAAAAAGGTTGTTTTTGGATATTTGGATTGTGATAATATGAAAAACAAAGCTTTTGTTATTAATCTATTTATATTTCTAGTTACGTCTCACATTCATAAGTGTAAATTTACTAACAAAAAAACCCTGTTTCACAGTGTTCTATAAAGAATTTGAAAACTATTTATGCACTATTCTTAATAGAAAAGCAATCAAAACTGTCTGTTTGTGTTCTGTCTTCAAAATCTTTGAGTAATGTAAAGGTCAAGCATCTCCTTGAATTGAAATTTTTTTCTTTCTTTTTTTTGCTTCTTCTATTTGTTTTTATTTATCCTTTGTTTCCCTGACGTCATAATAATGTATTTGTTTGTGTCTGTTGTTTAAAGCATAAAAAACCTTCTCGAATGTATTAGGTGAATATCAGGCTCCAGTTCAGCAGGTGGCAGTAACTTTTCAGCTCGTTCAAATCCTCCAGAAAAACCCACGAAGAAGACGAAAACGAAAGTAACTGCGGAAAACACGCAGATAGCAAAACAAAGCGTGGCTCATTGGATTTGATCTATTCTATGTCCTAGAAAACATTTTATAGATACAACTTTAGCGCAGACTCTACTAATTTTAACACTCGCGGACATTGTTTTTGTATTTAATCCAATCTGTCTGAGAGATATGAGAATTATTGCTGACAAACTACAGGCCTAAAGGACAGGAAATGATCGTTTCAAATACTTATAAATGCTCTTCTTAGTGGACAAGACTGCAAGTAAGTTTTCCAAAAGGGGTTATTGAAAACCAATGTGTTTCTGAATGTGGTTATTCTACATGGCAATGCATTTGTTCATAACTGACTTTATTTGATCTAGTGTTTTGTGTTGCTGCTAACTCCAGATATTTCTTGATCTCATTAAGGATCATCATCTCCAGGTCAAACTGAACAGCAGATAGTTTTCTCAACCCAGTGCTGATCTCTGGCAGTTTATCTGCAGTATGTCAGAGGAGCGAGGAAAGGACTCTCCGTCTGAGATGAGTCTCTCACACAAACAGAGGTAAGACTGAGTCTGTTTTCACACAATCATTTTAAACACTGCTGGGGCCTCATTTATAAAACTTTCTTACGCACTGATTTGATCTTAGAGTGTTCGTACGATCAAATCCACGTCAAAGTACAGATTTATAAAAACCGTCTTTGACGTGGAAAAGTACTTATCTCCACGTCAGATTCCAGCTTGGCGTACGACCGTTTCCTTGTGGTAATGCCTGGTATTGCAGATAGTTCAGCCTCACTATAATTTGATTTCTTGCGCTCCTTTTTACTTGCCATTGTCACAGAGTTTTTGCTTTAGGAATGAGCTCATTTTATGTTAATTAATTAAGCAGGGGCGTTTCGACGGCGGAACATTCAGCTGCACACAATTCCACGATCATTTGTGATTTATAACCGAATGACTGGCGTACGCATGGATTTCGTGGTACGTTCGTTTCTCTGAATCGCTCTTACGATCAAATCAGAAAAGTTCTTAGATAAAATCAAGGATGGTTTCTACGCAAGTCTTTATAAATGAGGCCCCTGGACTTTCACATGTTTGCTTTAATAAAACCTTAACAAACCTTGTTTTATATTTACAAATGCTTTGCAGAACTACATAGCTTTATAACTTCCTAATTAAAAAATAACATAAACATATTTAAAGAGTAGCCAATAGATGAAAAATATTTGAGAACTGAAAATGAGAATCATAATTTACAATCTTGACTCAGTTTACAGTCGCTCTGCAGCACTGGGTATGTAGATACTTAAGTAAATTTTTCCACATCAATGATTTACTTTTTAGGTCATGTGTATTCAGACATTAAAAAATTACTGCACACTTAATTTAAAGGGGTCATATGATGCTTTTTAATTTTTTCATTTTCCTTTAGTGTGTAATGTATCTGTTTGTGTAAGATCTTCAGAGTTTCAAAGGCCAAAGTCTCCTGCAAAGTGATTGAAGAAATGCCTTGACTGAAGTGCAGATATTAATTTCATGAATATACAATATGACATTATAGGAAATCCCTAATATAGACAAAGGCTATGACTGTAGCTGAAGACAGGGCCCTAGGCGAGCGTCTGTTGAATGGGCCAGCACTGCAGATTAGGGAGAGTTTGTGTTGGGAAAGTAGATCACCGCTATCCAGCATTTGTCTTCAGATCGTGTGAGTTTGGACCATTTGTCATGTAGATACAGTACATAATGGAAATAAATGATGTTTCAGTGGAACAGTGTGTTTTGGCTGTTGGTTTCATAAGCATATTATCAACAGCACTCTTGTTATTTTCCTTGCCAGTATTGAAAAAGTAAACAGTTTTGTACAGAATGACATTGTAATACAGGATGCCTTTTATATATATATATATATATTTAGTCCAACTTTCCCCTGTTCATTAAAGATGAAACTCTTGCTTGTAGAGCTTTAAATCCCGCTTGACTGTAAATCACTGTGGTTTGTTTTAGATGACAGGTTTAAGTGGTCTTGAAGTATGATGTAGATGAGTTTGAGTTTGATTAGTTGGTTTTTGTTTCCTCTGATATAATGGAAGGACCACATTAGAAGTGTACGTGCTGAGAAAGATAATGATGCTGAAACTGTAAATAATGAAAGGATGGGTGTTGAAGCTGGGGTCAGTGCCTCTATTGCTAGGGAAGATATAAATGAGGAAGGTGGGAGAAGTGAGACTATTGAGACTGAGGTGAATGTAGGTGAATGCTCCAGTGACACAACATTAGATGCAGACAGAGTAGAAATCAAACTCGTGTGTTACATGAGGATGCTGCTGCTGTTACAGAAGAGAGTTTGGACACTGACATTTTCTGTTCTGGGATGGAAGGGGACTTATACTTTTCTCATTTATGCATTGGGGTATATATTGTACTTTCTTTTTAAAAAATTTAAAATTGGTTGTATTAAATAAAGTTTAAGCTCCTTTCGTCTTTGTGTTTTTAGTGTAAGATCAGGCTCTCATGTGTTCAGCTCTGTGTCTGTGAAGAGTGACTGGTCAAAGGATCAACCACCGGGGTTCAGTGAGGAAACACCATCAGCTACTGAAAGGTATTTCATGTGTTTTGTATTGTATGGCACTAGCAAATTTTTCCACTGGGATATTTGTGATAGAAATTAACTAAATAAAACAATAAATCACAGATCATAATATCTGCTTTCCTTTTTATTGAAGTTGGTCTATAGCTACTTTTCAGTAATACAATTACACAAGCAGCAACAAAGAGGCATCCACAATGGAAACATCTACTTAATTACTATTTGCAGCATTAAACCATTTCAAATTAGACTGAAGAACTCCTGTAATACTGTTTTTTTTGTCCTGTTCTTTGCATTAGTTCTCTCCTTTATAGGACAGAGATATAGGATCCTTTATAGGATCCAGTTTTTACCTAAATTTGTACTTCAATAGAACTTTCTCTTTAACAGCTTATGCTTGCTCTTTGTGTTTGATTAAAAAGTAAGATGTTTTTCTAAAATTTTGCTTTAACCACATTTCATTTTATTCACCATTTTAACAGGCTGCAATGTGAAACATTAGATTCAGACGTCCAGATTAACAGGAACCACAAGAATTTCACAGACAAACTCCCTGCAATCTTCCAGGTAGGAAAATATTTTCTAAATGTTAAGATTTATAGCAAACAAATTGGTTACTGGGCAGTGTTTTACAAATATTAATTACTGATTATAAAATTTGGACCAAATGTGGATGTGGAATTGGTTAAATTTTATTCTTTTGTCTTTTTTATTTATTTATTTATTTATTTTGCTTTGTTTAAAGAATCTTGAGGAGAAAATAATAACATTTCTAAAGAATGAGCTGAAAATGTTTAAGAAAATATTACAAAAAGAGAACATTCAATACGTGAAGGACTTTAATGAGAACAGATGCAGTATGAAAGAAGCAGCTCTTGATCTCACGCTCTACTTCCTGAGAGAGATGAAGCAAAATGAAGCTGCTAATACTCTAGAAGGTAAGAGACTCTGTTAGCTGCGTCCAGCCCTGTGTCAATATGTTTCCTCTTCCACAATCACTGTTATGACTCATATGTCTCTCATATCATGTGTTCATAACCTGTGCTGTTTCTTACAATGACAGACTTCCTTTAGACTTCCACATTCTGCTCCAAACATAACAAACCCAGAGACTAAACAATCTGCATATTTTATTCCTGTATTTAGATGAGCTGTTCTTCATTCATCAGCTAAAGTGTAGCCTAAAGAAGAAGTATCAGTGTGTGTTTGAAGGAATTGCAAAGCAAGGTGACTCTACTCTTCTGAATAACATCTACACAGATCTCTATATCACTCAGGGTTGTAGTGAACAGGTCAATACTGAACATGAGGTAAGACAGATTGAAGTTGCTTCCAGACGTCATGAATCACAAGAAATACAGGTTGAGTGCACAAATTTGTTTGAAGCACCTGAACAAGACAAGCAGATCAGAACTGTACTGACAAAAGGAGTTGCTGGCATCGGAAAATCAGTCTCTGTGCAAAAGTTTGTTCTGGATTGGGCCGAAGGAAAAGAAAATCAAGACATCAGCTTCATATTTCCTCTTCCATTCAGAGAGATGAACTTAAAGGAGAAAGAAGAACTAAGTTTGATGGACCTTATAACTCAGTTTTTCCCAGAGACAAAAAATCTAAACCTTACAAGAAGGAACCAAAAAGTCCTGTTCATTCTTGATGGTTTGGATGAATTCCGTCTTCCTCTAAACTTCAATGATAATGAGATGTTTTCTGATGTATCTTCACCGGTCTCTCTGGATGTTCTTCTGACAAACCTCATCAAGGGAAATCTGCTTCCTTCTGCTCTCATCTGGATCACCACCAGACCAGCAGCTGCCAGTAAGATTCCTCCTGACTGTATCGACCGGCTGACAGAGATACGAGGATTCAATGATGCACAAAAGGAGGAGTACTTCAGAAAAAGAATCATGGATGAGAATCTGGCCAAAGAAATCATTGATCATGTTAAACAATCAAAGAGTCTCTTTATCATGTGCCACATCCCAGTCTTCTGCTGGATTTCAGCCACTGTTCTTCAGAACATTTTAGAGGAGAAAAGAAATAATGTGAAAAACAATCAGGCTGATGATGCCTCCAAAACACTGCAGGAGTCAAATACTGAAGACACTCCCAAGACTCTGACACAAATGTACACACACTTTCTCAGATTTCAGATCCAGCAGAGCAGACGAAAGTATGATGGGGAAAATACACCAGATGTTTCCTGGGATGAAGATGCCATCTTTTCACTGGGGAAACTGGCATTTGATCAGCTGGAAAGAAACAATGTGATCTTCTATGACACAGATCTGGAAGCCTGTGGTATTGGCGTCTATAAGGCATCAGTGTATTCAGGCATGTGTACCCAGATCTTTAAGGAGGAAACTGGGATTGTTCTTGGTACCATGTACTGCTTTGTTCACTTGAGCATTCAAGAGTTTATTGCAGCTCTTTATGCACATCTGTTTCTACACATAAAGAAGAGAAGTATATTTGTTCATGAGTCTACAGAACAGGAAAACAAAAGTGAAACCATGATTGATTTGCTCAAGACTGCAGTGGACAAGGCACTAGAGAGTGATAATGGACATCTGGATCTTTTTCTTCGATTCCTCCTTGGTTTGTCACTCCAGTCCAATCAGCGACTCTTACAGGGTCTGTTGACACAGCAAAATGGAAAAAAGAGCAAAAAGAAAATAGTTCAGTACATCAAGAAGAAATTTGAAGGTAATCTGTCTCCAGAGAGATCCATCAATCTGTTCTACTGTCTGAATGAACTGAATGACCAAACTCTGGTGAAAGACATTCAGACCCACCTTAGCAAAGGAAGTCTCTCATCTGCTGATCTTTCACCTGCCCAGTGGTCTGCTTTGGCCTTTGTGTTGTTGACATCAGAGGAGGAGCTGGAGGAGTTTGAGCTTCAGAAATTCAAGAAATCAGACGAGTGTCTCATTAGATTATCAGCAGTCATCAAAACCTCCAAAAGAGCTCTGTAAGTTGTCAAGAAAAATCTTGTTGTTCTGGAAAATTATTTTAAAAAATTCTAGCGTTTTTCTTTAGCTGAGAATGAAGAGTTTTGTTCTCCTTTTGTTCTCCAGAAGGTATTTTGAATGATGATGGTTAGTCCATCAAATGTCCACTCAAATGTGTGAAGTGAATATCAACAGATAGTTAGCTAACTAGTGATTGCGGGTTATTTTAATGTATAATTCCAGCCTTTCTGCAGTACTAGTAGTACCAAATACTGGGTCAGTGTGGTACCCGCTGATAGACAGCTGCTCAAACATTCCTGTGCATATTTTTGTGAGCACTCTGTAAACATTATTGTGTTTTAACAACATGTTTTACAGCCAATGTTGAACACATGATCATAATAGTTAAGGTGTTTAATCAGTATTCACTTAGTAATGTTTTTCCTTAAAGCCATAGAACACTTTCAAATGTATAAATCATTGTAATTAAAGCTGTAGATTGACTATTAATATTTATTATTTGTATTTAGCAAATGTATGTAATGTAATATTCTGTAATCTTATTTTTGTCGTAGGTTAAATGATTGTGGCTTAACAGACAAAAGCTGTTCAGCTCTGGCTACAGTTCTTGGATCAGATACCAGTCTGAAAGAGCTGAACATGAGCAATAATAATCTGCAGGATTCAGGAGTGAAGCTGCTCTGCTCTGGACTGGGAAATATGAAGTGTCATTTGGAGATACTGAGGTAAGTTGTGTGACAATAGACCAAAATTGAGTTCAACAAAAGCATAAGGTGAAAAACAGACTTGGATAATTTTCAATTACAGTATCAGTACTATAAAGTTTATTTTCATTTAGTTTTAACATGTTTTACATGTAAAAACAATCCAATTGTGGTACAGCACTGTAATTCAGGATTTTTAGCACCCAAACCCCATAAAAATCACAATAACTCATAAGCATTAGTTCTGGTAATATTCTTTTTAATTGTTGAACATGTTCTTTTTAAAAGTACAAATTACAAATATTGACCTCTAGGATACAGCAGGAAAAAGAGCATCACCAGAGTCCCCTGGAGACTTTGTATCATGGCAAACATACACATACTGAAAAGCAAAAATAAACAAGAACACTATCAGTCGTAAGTTTTTGAACACTAAGATTTCTGTTTTTTTTTTTTTTTTTATAATTCTCTTCTGCTCATTAAGCCTGCATTAATTTGATCCGAATTACAGCAAAAGCAGTACAATTGTGATATATTTTTATTATATAAATGAACTGCTATTTGAATATATTTTAAAATGTAATTTATTCCTGTGATCAAAGCTGAATTTTCAGCATCATTACTCGTCTTCAGTATCACATGATCCTTCAGAAATCATTCTAGTATGCTGATAAACATATTTTATTGTTATTATTATCAATATTTAAAACAGTTGAGTAAATGTAAGGATTCTTTGTTGAATAGAAAGATATTATTTAGCAAGGATGATTTAAATTGATCAAAAGTGATGATACAGACATTTATAATGTTACAAACTATTTCTATTTCAGATAAATGCTGTTTATGTGAACTTTCTATTCATCAAAGAAATAAATGACATTTTAAAATATATAAAAAAAGGTTATTTTAAATAACAAAAATGGTTCAAACATGTACTGTTTTTGCTGTACTTTGGATCAAATAAATGCAGGCTTAGTGAGCAGAAGAGACCTTCTTTGAAAACATTAAAAATCTTACTGTTCAAAATCTTTTTATAAAATGTATATAGAATGTTTATAGAATTTGCCTCAACTGTCAAACCTGGTGCTGTATGCATTAAAAAACATTATATACTACATATGAATGTAAGAAACTTTTTATTGAAATTTTTTATAATGAATTTTATGAATGGGCTAGTGAATCACTGATTGAAGGTGTTTAAAAAAGGTTAATTAATTCAGTAATAAAACTGCTGTGTGCAGAGATGACAAACATGGCTTTGTTTAGAACCATTTTTACTAAATGGAGCAAAAAGACAATATTTTCTACATGATTTAAATCACTTAATATTACCTTCTTGTTTATTGAATTTTGTTGTCCTGACACTTAGTTAAGTCTGATGTAGACCATGATAAATGCTAACCAATCTGTTCATATAAACGTTCTAAACGTGTGTTTCCTATAAAGTCTGTGCATATAATATGCCTACTATGATTAAAAATCTATATGTGTTGCTTTACAGTAACCATAATCGGTAACACTTTATTTTAAGGGTCCAGAATAATGCATTAGTTAAGCATTAATTAACTGTTAATTTGTTCACAGTTAAGCATTAGTTAAGCACAAACACACTAGTAATTGATGACTAATTTAACATTTTAAGGTTCCCCAATGATGTATTAGCTAATTATTAATAAACTAGTAATTCAAGATTAACTTAGTATAGTAACTATAGTAAGGGCTTATTAGCCATTATTTGCGAATTATTAAATTTTTTAAAACACATAAATAAGCAAAAATAGATAACAAAAATAAGCTAGTAATTAATAAATAACTGAATGTACAGTAAATACATGTTAGCCATTATTTACAAATTAATAAGCCATTATTATTTTAATATTTTTTGTAGTGATGTAAATACATTTCTGTGATTTACCATCTATTAAGTTAACCAAATAATAAACTAGTAATTATGTTTAATTACTGCTGGTTTGCAATTATATATGGCTAAAATAGTGTAATAAGGACTATATGATGCATCAGGTTCTACAGTTCTAATTTTAAAGTTATATCCACATTAATTATGGCAATTATATTATTGGCATTAATTATAGGCAAGTGACATTCAAGTTTATTTATCAGAATAAGCCAATAATTATGGCTAACCTTCCAGTAATACAGTACTAATAAAGCCGATTTGACCCCCTATTCTGAAGTGAAAGTTATATCCACATTAATTATGGCACTTATTGAGTGATATTCAAGTTTATTTACCAGAATGAGCCAATAATTAAGGCTAACCTGCCATTAATACAGTACTAATAAAGCCGATTTGACCCCCTATTCTGAAGTGAACATTAATTATGGCACTTATTGAGATATTCAAGTATGTTTACCAGAATGAGCCAATAATTAAGGCTAACCTTCCATTAATACAGTACTAATAAAGCCGATTTGACCCCCTCTTCTGAAGTGAAAGTTATATCCACATTAATTATGGCACTTATTGAGTGATATTCAAGTATGTACAAACGTGTTTCTCTGTTTAACTAAGTTTATTTCGACTAATATAGGTCACCTTAACTTACTCACCAGTCCATGTTTTCACCGTTATGGCCATCAGTCAGGAAAAAAGGCTACCAACATGAAAAACACAATGAGTGTTGTTAGTTTCCTGTTAACAAGTGAAAACATCTTAAAATTGTGAAGTTAATGATGGTGCAACATTTCTCTTTTGTCCTTTTACCGCCACTTCCTCTCAGCAGGAGAAAATAAATCTCTCTTGCCATTGGTCAGTTTTTCGTGGGCAAGTTCACTGCTAATTAAAATAAATTTACAGTCGTTTACTGTAAACAGATTTAAAGTAGTGGAGAATTACAGTAGTGATCATATATTTTCCCACAATCCTTTGCATTTTACAGTAAAATACTGTATATACATTTTACCGTATCTTACTATAGATATTATAGTAAAATACTGTTCAAATTACAAAAAATCGATTACCGTATAGTTTATGAATAAGTTAATATGAGCAAAGATTAAGTCAAGCTGAACAGATGCCTTGTTCATGTTAACTAATGCATTAACTAATGTTTATTAATACAACCTTAATGTAAAATGTTGGCTTTTATTTGTGTTAAATCAAAAACAAATAGCTGTATAAATAGAAAAATAACTGAAATCCCTAATCTGGTGAAATAAACAAGTTGATCTGTTTTTCCTCTGTTTTATTTGCGTATGATAAATTATGTGATTATTTTCTGCTCTTCCTTTTTCTGTCAATGTAGGTTAAGTGACTGTAAAATGACAGATGAAGGTTGTTCTGCTGTGACTTCAGCTCTGAAATCAAACCCATCACACCTGAGAGAACTGAACCTGAGCTGGAATAAACTAGGAGACTCTGGAGTGAAAAACCTCAGTGATCTACTGATGAACCCACAATTCAAGCTGGAGAAACTAGAGTTAGTATCATTATACTGTACAGCAGTTACAGTCAGATTAAAGTTCACTGTTTAGATTAGGACCACTGGACTCTTGACATCTTTGCTGTGAAACAAAACAAGTTAAAAAAAAGCAGTGTAACAAAAGATAATTCTGACAGTTAGATTTATACTGGACTAATGATATTTCACTAATTTTTTTATTAAGGGAAGTATATACTGTATTATTTAGTATATTTGTATAAGTTGGAAATTGCAAACTACACTCTAAAATAGATTTAAAAAATATTTGATTTGATTGATTGAATGATTTTTGTAATTAAAAATATAAAAAATAGACATTTGATTTAGTTAATTGTTCTGTTGTTTCTATATTGATTCTATGTATTGATGCATTATTTATTGAGTGAGGACAAATCCAGACTTGGATTGTAACTAGTGTCCTCAAATACTCCTGTCTTGGTTTGTTTCATATCATTAAGATTTCATGATTTTTCTGGTTTATTAGTGACTGTATAGCATTTGCTGATGATCATCATAGATCTGAGTCATTGTTCTTTCTCTTTCTGTCTTCAGTCTGATTTATTGCAGTATTACAGAGAAACAGTGTCTCATCCTGACTTCAGCTCTGAAATCAAACCCATCACACCTGAGAGAACTGAACCTGAGCGGGAATCAAATAACAAACACAGGAGTGAATGACTTATGTGACGTACTGAAGGATTCACACTGTAAACTGGAGAGATTGAGGTCAGTAACATTCACATACAAGAATCAAAATGATGAAAATCACTTCAACAGTTTAAACCAAAACACTTTATACTCAATATCTCATGATGAGCTTGACTTCACATTATATTTGTACTTTATTTTATTTATTTTTTAAGTAACTTGAAACTTCTGCTGCATAGTTAAAATATAAAACTGAGTTTTTGAACGAAAGAGAGAATAAAAACAAAGAAGACACAAACAAGTCACATTTTATTATTGCATTTATAAATATTTATATAGCGGTAAATAAAGTGCAAACATTATTGACACTATAAACATAGCTATAGTCTATTTTAGTCCCCCTTACTCCACAACAAATAGGTCATGCTTTAGGAAAGGAAAGGAAAGGAAAGGAGGTGACGTGAGGCCAAGTATGGTGACCCATACTAGGAATTTGTGTTCTGCATTTAACCCATCCAAGTGCACACACACAGTAGTGAACACACACACCGTGAACACACACCCGGAGCAGTGGGCAGCCGTTGGGAGATCGGTGCCTTGCTCAGGGGACTCACCTCAGTCGTGGTATTGAGGGTGGAGAGAGTGCTGGTGATTCACTCCCCCCAACTACAATCCCTGCCGGACCTGAGACTCGAACCTGAAACCTTTGGGTTACAAGTCCGACTCTCTAACCATTAGGCCTCTAACCATTAGGCCCCCTAACTATTTAGTTAACATGAAGTAACAATGAACTACGCCTGTAAATATCTATATTTAATAATCTTTATTTAATGATACTACAGTATATACACGTTTATGTAGCAGCTAATACACACAGTGGAAACAATACTAACTCCACATTTGGGCACTGATTTGGGCTATTGGTAAACTTGGAAACCATCTACACATCAACAGATAATGTTTCTAATGTTTGTAGACGGTTTATTAACATGACTTACCACTAACAAAGTATTTACTACGATAACTTGTGCACCTTATTGTAAAGTGTCCACTACCCCAACATTAACTGATGTGTTACTAACATTTGTAACGTTAGACTGTTTAATAACAAACAAACAAATATAGATATAGAACAGTTTAGTTCTCATGTGACAGCACACTAACAGATCAGGGCTGCGTTTCCCAAAAGCATCGTAAGCTTAAGTTGATCGTAGCTCCATTGGTTTCAATGGGTCTACGATGTACTTAAGCTTACGATGCTTTTGGGAAACGCAGCCCTGGCCTGTAAATGCGGGAAATATCAAACCACGCCCCACAGCCATGACTCACGTCTCTGGTTCGATTTCATTGGTCAACTATATCACAGCGCTGATTGGCTACACGGCGATGACGCAAACACACTGATTTTAATACAATACCCAAATGGGATACACAAGCATATGAGACACGAAATGTTGAACACACGATTTACAACTGAAATAAAATAGTGTACAAAATGAATAAAATACTGCTTAAAACGTGCACACAGATAAGTTTAACACTGAGTAAATGACACTCATGTACTGTACAGAACAAAAACCAGTAAACTATATAGCACTTTTACAATATTATTTTATTTTTTAAAACGTATTAGTTCTTTAGTATATCGAACAGACATTCAAAAGACTATGTTTCACTTGAAGCAGCATCAAAGTACACCTAGAACAATTCAAAAGCATGTTTTTGTTTGCAATTACATAATAATTACTGATGATCACAAAGCTGACTGGCCATACAATGCTTTATTTATTTATTTATGAAGTAGATCAAATACAAAAAATGCCATGGTACACATAAACAATATTTACAATACAATTCACATTTGCTATTAAAACTTTAAAAGGAGGCATGAAATGACTTTTTTTCTGTGCAGTTGCTATTGTTATTTTAAATATGGCTTCATAACCTGCAGTACTAGTCTAGAATTCATAAATAATTTAGCATTAACTCGTCTACTAATTAACCATTTTTAAACATTCAAGATCAACACATTAGACACACACACACACACACACACACACCATACAAATATTTGTATCTTTTTAAGATTGAGAGTAATTCATTGCCACAGATTCTGACAATTTATGGCGAACCCTGACAGCCCCTTTCCCCTTTTTCCTGGATATCCGCTGGAGTCTATGAATCAGAACTACTTTTTCTGGGCGTCCAGCTGTCAAACACCACATAGAACCAGTCTTGGTTGTTCTTCGGGCCACTGCTGTTGGCTGACAGACAATAATAGGACCTGGGCCCGTATTCACAAAACATCTTAAGGCTAAAAGTAGCTCATAACTTGCAGATTTAGGAGAAAATCTTCAAAATAGTGAGCGTGTCAGTCCTAAAGTTAGGACTCCTGAATTGTTGCTCTAAGAGTATTTCACAAAGCGTTTTAGCGCTAAATCTAGCTCCTAAATCTGTCAAACATTAGGAGTAGTGAGGAGGACTCCTAAGTCTGTTGCTGTCAATCTGCCTCAGAACTTAAACTTTTTAGAAACACTTTGTATTTATTTGCACACATATGATTTGTTTTTGGAGGTTGTTCCAACTCCAGATTTTCTTTGATTATATCCTTGTTTTCATTAACAAGTTGGGCAAGAAGTAACAGCTGTTACTGTGTCCAGTTTGGTTTTCTTTTACGTTTGCATATCATATCAGCCATGATTATTCTATTCTGATAATAAAAACGTCTAGGTTACGTAGGTAACCCTCGTTCCCTGAAGGAGGGAACGGAGACGTTACATTGGGATCTCGCTTGAGAGACTGATCATCTCTGAGCCTTATATTAAAAAAGGCCAATTGCAAATTGGCGAGTGGACGTGCGCGCCGGCCACGCCCCCGTACATACGGGTATATAAGATGGCGGCGCGCACCACTCAGTCAGGCTTTTGCTGAAGAGCCGGAGAGCCTGGCGTCAGCGCAATGCCAGGGGTGTGGCAGGGGAATGTAACGTCTCCGTTCCCTCCTTCAGGGAACGAGGGTTACCTACTTAACCTAGACGTTCCCCTTTCAGTCAAATCACTTCGACGTTACATTGGGAACTTAGACCCATGGAAAAGGCCACAACCAACGCCACGTGCCGGCAGGTCTTCCCAGACGTGTCCGCAGGCGGTCATTGTAACGTAACCTTCCCAACGCCCTGAGGCCCAATAAGGGGGCCTTCCATGGATGCCAGTTGTACTGAAGCAAGGGGGGGGGCACATGAAATTTTCTACATGTGGAAATGAGAATAATTCAATATATCCATAAAAGTTTTTAGGGATACACGAGGGAAACAGCGGGATCCTCTGCTGGAAATATTGAAAGGCATAGCCACAACCTGCGGGGCGAAGGAGACCCTGGCAGGAGCACAGTCAGAATTACTCCGCATCTAGCCCTGACTGCAGGGCATGGAGGACCCAGGGTTCACCGGAGGGAACATTCTGGGAGATAGTGCACGGATCCACGTGGGAACGGCGCAGCAAGCCGACACCAGCCGTCCTCCCGCTCGCCTGAAGTCTTATGTTAAGACACGGGAGGATACGGAGGGACTGCCGTGAGGGAATGGTTACTAAGACCTAAGTCCGGGTGGGCCATCCTTGTAGCGCAACCTACAGACTTACTCCTCGTCCTCCCTGGACTTGCACAGTGTCTGCGCAAGGAGGCTCGCTGGGGAAGGGTGTACTTGGGCCCCGGAGGTCAGCTGTGTGTCAGTGTTACTCTGGCAATGGGAGGAATCGGAAGGGCGAGCGAATGTGGCTGGGCCTTGCCGATATAACTCCAACTAGCTGTGTCACGGGGTGGAGTCGCCATTCTGCAGGTGGGTGGACTGCCGTGGGAGCCGACCGGCTGCACGGTTGAGTTTCCCTGCTTCAAGTGAATGGCAAGTAGCAAAATCTGCCACGTTGGACTCCATGGGAGCAGATGGGGAGGAGCTGTAAGCTTCTGTCGTACATGGCAACCCAACCCGTGGTAAGCCACGGGCTGACTTGTCGGCAATACTGCGGGAAAACTCCAGTCTGGAGTGAGCCGAGATGCCATGCCCATCATGGGACTCGATCGTGCTGAAGCGGTCTCACATAAAACAAGCTTAGCGGCAAGAGCTGTCATGTGCCCCAGGAGCCTCTGATTTTGAGAGGGACCGCTGTATTGTGCCTGATTAGCTCAGGGACTACAGCACTCTTGGTAGCACGGCGGACCGTCTTGTGGACCAAGTCGGACTCCCGACCGAGGAAAGGATTCCCTCGGTTGGCCTGAAGGACCAGATGGCGGGGGTGCCGAAGCACCAGGTCCCTGTATTCGCACAACGGAACTCACGAGTGGGCTGGTAAAGCACCAGTCGAAGAGACGGTTGAAGACGCGAATTCCTGTCTGCCGAAGAGGGGACAGGGGAGCTCCCATGGCCTAAAGAAGGCAGGAAGGAGGGGGACTGGCCAAATGGAAGCACCTTGTGCTGAAGCGCTCAATTCCCGGGGCAGACCGCAGAAGGGGTGTGCGCCGGGGAAAGATCGAGACGCGACAGCGGGTGCCCTTCAGGCAGATGGCTGCGACCCAGCCCTGGAGACGGAAACATACTTGTATGTGCTTCGTCGTGAGCATGTGTGCCGACAGCCTAAGAAGGGATCGGAACAGAGCTCCATCCAGGGCGGATGTTAACCCACCACTCTAACTGGGCACGTGAAGTCGGGACTCTTGTCAAATCCTGACCTCGTCCCGGCTGGAGGGACAGGCTGGATCGCGTTCTTCGCCAGTAGGAATGCGACCTCTGCAAGCAGAACAGAGGCACGCCTGCCCGAATAAAGAATTTAAGGGGTACCTCTGAGTCTGGGCGGACGCCTGGTGCCGGGCCGTACCGTCCGTATCAACCAGCGTAGTGGTATCAAGGGAACATTGACCGACGTGACCATGGTGGGGCAGCCTAGGGAAAGACAGGGAAGGAGACAAAACCCAGAAGGATGAACGTCCTGGAGAAGTGTCTAACTGCACTAAGCACTAAGCAGTGCTTACCTTCTTCCCTGGTTCCCGCGCTGGCGATATCCGGTCCCGAGTCTGGTTCCAAGGAGTGGAAGTGCTGCTCAGGAAGGAAACTCGGGGCCGGGGCCTCGGAGGTGAAGAAGTCAGGTCTTTCTGTGATTTCAAATGAACGGCTAACTCCTGCCCTCCAGCGGGAGTGCCGGCAGAGCAGCTCTCTCCACCTCCGGGGTGCTCACATCAGGGATGCTTCGAAGCTCGCCTGCGAGAGTCTTCCCTCCCAGGACCCTGAGAGGCGAGCGGCGTCCCTCTCCCATGGCAGCTCGACGTTGGGCTGCGAGTCCTGGATCGTGTGGCTCAGCAGGGGACGGAGCTGGTTTGGAAGCCGCGGGGGGACGCCCTCGGCGACGGGCAGGCGGAGGCGGGGGCCCAGGCGGCGGAATGGTAACTTCGCGGCGGGGTAGGATATGTTGGATGGCCTCCGTCTGCCTCTAAACCGTGGAGAACTGTTTTCCCCTGTGGAGCGCCAAAGGAGATGCCCAGCCCGAATGGCGGGGAGGCGTACTGCTCTGGCATCTCAACGGGGGTATCCTGATGGGCGGAAGACCGCAGGGCTTTTGGGGCCGGCGGTACGTTCGACGCCGCTGAGCAAATCCTTCACGGTGTCGCCGAATAGGCCGCTCTGGGAGATGGGAGAGTCGAGAAAGTGAACTTTGTCAGCCTCTGCCATCTGGGCCAGAGTCAGCCATAGGTGGCATTCCTGGACCATGCAGGTGGACATCACCTGACCAAGGGAACGCACTGCGAACTTAGTGGCCCAAAGGGTGAAGTCAGTGGCGGCGCGGAGTTCTTCAAATACCCCCTGGTCAGGACCACTCTCGTGCAGGTCTTTAAGTGCCTGCGCCCGGTACACTTGCAGTGTTTCCATGGCATGCAGGGCGGTGGCAGCATGTCCAGGGCGAAAGAAAATTCACATGCCCTGTGGCGTTTGTGGAGGCTCTTGGGGAACCCCCAGACCGATCCCCCCCGGCTGCCCGGAGAAGCATAGCCGACAGTTCGACATCAACCTCCGGAGGGGCAGCGACCACGGGTGGGCGCTGTGCTGCGGGAAGAGATGTGTCACCGTCTGACTCTCCCTCTGATGCTGTGACAGACATCTCATCCTCTGCAACAGCACCGAAGGAGACGCTCGGCCCACCAGGCGGGAAAGCGTGGTAACGGGACCACGCTGAGACAGAGAAGCCCGCAGGGCTTTTTGAGCCGGCGGAACGTTCTCTGTCATAATTTGAATGTCCCCCCCGGGCCTCACCGCGGTGGCCGAAGCGCATTTGGCGGCTCAACGGCTGACCGCGGGAGGGAGGCGGGGGGAGCCAGCTCGAACGAGCGGCGGGACTTCAGCGTAGCCATGGTCATGCTTTCACCGTGTGGGCATGAACCATTCGTGAACGCCGCCTCAGCGTGCTCAAGCCTAAACACGTGAGGCAGCGTTTATGTCCGTCTGCTGAGGAGAGGAAACTACCACACCCAGAAACGCACGGCCGAAAAGACATTCTGAAAAGAACGTCTAAAACGGCCACCAGAATTTGCTCTTTTGTGATCCTGGTTGCCCAGGGAGGCGCCGCGGGGGCAACCGTGCACTCGCCGGGGCTGCTCGCTGGAGATGCAAAGGCTTTATATGGCCGTGAAAACGGCCGCCTGCAGGATCATGCTGGCGGCTGCCAAACAAAGCTCTTTCTGTGAAACACTCGTTTAGTTTTGCCAGCGCACCAGCAGGAGGGAGCATAAACTCTGAAGAACTCTTCTTAGTAGTAGCAGTCAAGAGGACCGAGGCTCGATCCATCGGCTCTGAAGCAAAAATTCTGACTGAGTGGTGCGCCGCCATCTTATATACCCGTATGTACGGGGGCGTGGCCAGTGCGCGCGTCCACTTGCCAATTTGCAATTGGCCTTTTGTAATATAAGGCTCAGAGATGATCGGTCTCTCAAGCGAGATCCCAATGTAACGTTGAAGTGATTCGACTGAAAGGGGAAAGGCTGTTTATTTGCATCTCAGCTAATTGTTTATGAGAAGCGCACAAGTAATAGGCTGATAATCAGCTAAACAGATATTTGTTTAATTCGTGACACTTAGCATGCATTTTAAAATCTTGATGGCAACATTTAAAAAAATAAATAAAAAATAAACTTTATTTGAATAGGGCAAATTAATATCATGCTCTACAGTATTTCTATGAACAAATCTCTGACAGAGACCCTTCCCCTATCAGCCAATCACAGTGTGCTGAACAAAAGCATTAATTTATAAAAAATAAAAAAAATAAATACTGACCCCAAGCTTTTGAACAATAGTGTATATTGTTAGAAAAAATATATAAAATGGAAAATTATATTTTGTATAAATACTGTTCTTTTTAACTTTAATTCATAAAAAAAAAATAATAATAATATTTTCCCTTCAGATGTCTGGCTAGGTCTTCACCACAAACTTAACAAGCGTACGACTCTCCTGAGGCTAATCGAAATTAAGATAAAGACACTGTAAAACTATAACAACAAGAAAAACAGACATTAAAACCTACATATACTTCTTGTAATGATTAAAAATATTCGTTTACTGTTTGCTGTCAGGGGTGCGTGCAGGACGAGACGAGACGATATTCACAAATAACAATATATTTAATATAATTCTCCAAGAGGAACAAGGCAGGAACACAGAGAGCTTTCACACACAATGTTAAGAACGACCAAGAACTGAATATAAAGACAGACTTTTAAATGCTAACTAATGATAAAACACAGGTGACACAGATGACTAATGATAGCAAGGACAGGTGCTGGGAATAATCATGATGAGGGCAAAACGAAATGACAACAAAATGACCAAATCAACAGACAGAATGTAACAGTAGCCATCAACGACCTTCTTTTATGTCTAAACTTCTCAGGTGACGCGTATCAGGGTTGACCAATGAAATCAAGCCAGAGACGTGAGTCATGGCTGCGGGGCGGGGTTTGAGCTTAACTGCAAAAATATGACGCCGTTGACAAACTTGACTCTAGTAACAATCTAATCATGTTAGCAACATGCTAGTGACATGCTACTTCTGTTAAAAACATGCTAGTAACTTGTTAATCGTAGTAGAAACGTGCTAGCAACATGTGATTCATCTTAACAACATGCTAGTCATGCTAGAAACATGCTAATAACTTGTTAATAATGTTAACATGTTAGTAACATGCTAGTCATGCTGGAAACATGGTAGTAACATCTTAAAGTGTGTCTTGATGATCTTGTTGATCTAGTTGTGTATTTCTGATGTTATTCAGCGCTGTATGTCGGTGTGCTATCGGCGCTGACCACAGTCTTGTTGTTTGTCAGTTAATGATCAGTTAACATGCTTTGGTTTGATTGGTTCAGGAAAAATAACTGAAATCCCTAATCTGCTGAACTAAACAAGTTGATCTTTTTTCCTCTGTTTTATTTGCTTATGATAAATTATGTGACTTATTTTATTTTCTTCTTATTTTCTGCTCTTCCTCTTTCTGTCAATGTAGGTTAAGTGACTGTAAAATGACAGATGAAGGTTGTTCTGCTGTGACTTCAGCTCTGAAATCAAACCCATCACACCTGAGAGAACTGAACCTGAGCGTGAATAAACTAGGAGACTCTGGAGTGAAAAACCTCAGTGATCTACTGATGAACCCACAATTCAAGCTGGAGAAACTAGAGTTAGTATCATTATACTGTACAGCAGTTACAGTCAGATTAAAGTTCACTGTTTAGTTTAGGACCACTGGGCTCTTGACATCTTTGCTGTGAAACAAAACAGAAGTAAAAACAAAACACAGTCTAAAAAATGTCAGGAGATGATTCTGATAATTAGATTATTTAGACTAATGGTATATTTTTCTGAATCTTTTATTAAGGGAAATGTGTATCATTTAGCATATTTGTATAGTTAGAAATGATAAACTACACTCCAAAATATATTACACATTATTTGATTTGATTGATTTTATGATTTTCATGAAAATAGACATTTAATTTAGTTAATTGTACTGTTGTTTCTATATTGATTCTATGTATTGATTGATTATTTGTTGACTGAGGATAGGTCCAGACTTGGATTGTAACTAGTGTCCTCAAATACTCCTGTCTTGGTTTGTTTCATATCATTAAGATTTCATGATTTTTCTGGTTTATTAGTGACTGTATAGCATTTGCTGATGATCATCAATGATGAGTCATTGTTCTTTCTCTTTCTGTCTTCAGTCTGTGTGAATGCAGTATTACAGAGAAACAGTGTCTCATCCTGACTTCAGCTCTGAAATCAAACCCATCACACCTGGGAGAACTGGACCTGAGCGGGAATCAAATAACAAACACAGGAGTGAATGACTTATGTGACGTACTGAAGGATTCACACTGTAAACTGGAGAGATTGAGGTCAGTAACATTCACATACAAGAATCAAAATGATGAAAATCACTTCAGCAGTTTAAACCTAAACACTTTCTGCTCAATATCTCATGATGAGCTTGACTTCACATTATATTTGTACTTTTTTTTCCAAGTATTTTTTTTAAACATCTGCTGTATAATCAAAATATAAAATTGAGTTTTTGAAAGAAAGGGAGAATAAAAGCAAACTAAATAAGTCACATACAGGTCACATTTTATTATTTCATTTAGAAATATTTATATAGCGGTAAATAAAGTGAAATGTTTGCAAACATTATAAACACTATAAACATAGCTATAGTCTATTTTAGTCCCCCTTACTCCACAACAAATCCTTTCAATTTAACGTCATTCAGAACAAGAATGAAAACTATAAGTAGTTTATAAGCGTCAAGCCTAAATGAATGAATTGAAAGTGAAATAGAAACAGAAACTGTTGTTGGGCTCATGTAGTCTACCTCTCTGATTTGACACAAACCCAAAAACTCTCATCTTCACAATGTATTTGTGCTAAAATATTATTTCTGATGTAAACTAGTCTTTGTCCTTCACTCATGTTCAATATGGATGTAAAGGTCATTCTTCACATGAGCAATAATGTGTTTGTCATAACAGCACAGCGGTACGGTGCTCACACTGAACAGCACAGATTGTACTATGGACTATTTAAATGAAGCCGTGTCAATATTTGGGAAACACAATAAGGTTGTTTTAATTAATGTTAGTTAATGCATTAGTTAACATGAACTAACAATGAACTACGCCTGTAAATAGCTTTATTTAATAAGCTTTATTTAATGATGCTACAGTATATACACATGTTTATGTAGCAGCTAATACACACAGTGGAAACAATACTAACTCCACATTTGGGCACTGATTTTCATGTCCGTCTGGAATGACAGTCAGAGTTGTGGACTCAAGTCAATGACTCGAGACTCGACTCGGACTCCAGTCAAAAATTTGATGACTTGTGACTTGACTTGACATAATCAAAGATGACTTGCGACTCGACTTAGACTTTGACAGCAATGACTCGAGACTTGACTTGGACTTGAACCCTGTGACTCGGCAAGTCTTCTAAAGAAAAACTTTGGAGAGTTCTGATCAATATAGGCTGAAGCGCACTGGTATGATTCGATTTGGCACTGAGCCAGAGAGGGACTCGCTAAGTGAGCGCTTGTAATGTTTTTATCCACATAATGTCAAGGATATTTAATGTTTTTTAGGGGCCATTCACATGTCGAGCCTAAAAACGCGTGCAAAACGCTAGGCGCGCCGCTTTGCCTTTCTTTACAAACTGCTCTTGCAGCTTGCGCTCCTGTGGCGTGATGGCGTCAGGATAGGTAGGATGAAATGTTAGAACACCGGCTCTCACTACAGGAGTTTTAAAATCCTAACCGAATATGAAATCTGGTTGCAGCGCACACATACGGAGAAATTTAGCAGATAATCTTACCTGAAATCCTAAACATGCATACACTACAATATTATAAATTTGTGGCACATCACACTACAAGATATTATTAGGATTATCATGCCGGAGGGGGCACCTCTCCTGGGCTTGGTTCTCCGAAACCACCTTAACGCTACGTCGTTCTTAAGTTGTACCTTAAGAAGTACCTTATCGTTAATATGTGTTTTCCGAAACTTTCTTAGTCAAGTATACCTTCTGTAAGTCATACGTTCGTAAGGTTGGTCTGGAGCGCTCTTAGCTATACCTTACCGCTGCTGACGGTTCATACCGCTAGTGGGCACCACGCAAAAAGCTTTTTTACATCGCAGTTTAATTACAAATAGAAAATTTTATATGAACATTTAATATAAAATCTGATTTAGTATTAAAATTGCATTTTTTACTTTACTTTAAAATTTTACACATAAAATACTTAAGTTGTTATAGCCTACACCCAGTGTCAAGTCAAGTCACCTTTATTTATATAGCGCTTTTAACAATACAGATTGTGTCAAAGCAACTGCACAGTATTTAAACAGAACAATAGTGAGTAACGCATTATTGTAAACAATCAATTTTCAGTAAAAGGCAGTTCATCAATGAATTCAGTGATATCATCATCCAGTTCAGTTCAAATAGTATACGATATCGCTGGAAAGTGTCCCCAACTAAGCAAGCCAGAGGCGATAGCGTCAAGGAACCAAAACTCCACAGGTGACAGAAATGGAGAAAAAACCTTGGGAGAAACCAGGCTCATTCGGGGGACCAGTTCTCCTCTGGCCAGTGTATGGAAGTGTTTTCATTAATAAAGTTTCCATGGTTGTTAGCTTTTTTTAATTACTATCTCGAGGCACATCAGCGGGCGAACCATTTGACAGAAAAGGCTATGAGTCTATATAAAGAAAGATGCGTTTACACAAACTTTATAGCTATGGCAGCGAGACAGTGAGTACTAGTTTTAAATCAAAGACGGCGCCGTGCGCGGAGAGTAATAGTGTGTAATGCATACGCCAAAGTCCAATTTTGCGTGCATATGATACACCAATCCTTCCCATTAACTTCAATGGAGAGAGGATGCATACAAATACCACGCATCATCTTTTATATCATCTAAAAGATGATGCGTGGTATTTATACGCATCCTCTCTCCATTGAAGTTAATTGGAAGGATTGGCGTATCATATGCACGCAAAATTGGACTTTGGCTTATGCATTACAAGCTATTGCAAAGTCGTGTTATTCGTACGCAAAATGGTGAGAATAAGTTGAAACACATGTATTTCTGCATGTACATATTTCAATGAGCCCCGATAAATGCAGTTTGTACTATTTCTAAAACGCGTCTTTATAAAAAAAAACATTGTTTTCTCAATACTTTACCTATACCGCTGTGAAGGAAAGAGCGCACAATCGATCACCAAGGCATCGATATCAACCTATTCAACACCTCCACCATTGACAGCACCTGCTAAGGTCGCACTTAAGAAGGTTTACCTTAAGCAATATCCTAAGGTATAGTTTGGAGAACACACGTAGGAAAGGTATACCTGTAGTTAAGGTGTACCTTTTGAGTCTTCGTAGCACGCTGAGAGACAACGTTATCGGAGAACGCAGCCCTGATCTCTCTGGAAGAGTTCAGTGTTCAAATGCACCTGACCGCAAAGCCCCAGCAAAAGTAATTACCATGAATGTGTCAGGCAACGACACATTGAACGATTAAACTAATATTTTGATACGCTTTTGATACGTTTTTTTATATATATCTATGGATTTTAATTTAAATCGTGATGACTTGAGCAGGCTAAATTAATCTGTCTGCCGCTGGTCGCAATTGGTCGTTACTTAAAAAAAAAAAAAAAATGAATTTAACAAACAAAAAGTGTTCCAAAAATATCTCTAAATTAACTTCATAAACTAAAGAAACGAAATTAAATGTAATCATTTATTCTATCTATTAAAAACAGCAGTAATGGGGAAGAGAAAGAGAAAAAAGACAGGTTCCAGTCGTACTCGGGCCAGTAGGTGAGATGTCCGACATTTTTGCAACGATTGTTTGTTTAATAGCCTATTTAACATTGTTATTTAGGCTACTTTCTTATTTAAATATATTATTTATTTGATTTATTTTTGTTTTTATTTAAGTACAGTACCTGAAAAATACTGAAAATACCACTATTGACAAAAATCTTACAATTAGCCTTTATTTTAGGTTTGGGTTCTGTTCTGATTACTCTCTGCCCCATCCATGCAGTTAATTAATACAACCTTATTGTAAAGTGTTACCAGGTTGGCTTTTTTTGTGTTCAATCAAAAACATATAGCTATATAAATAGAAAAATAACTAAAATCACTAATCAAGTGAAGTAAGCAAGTTGATCTGTTCTATATCTGTTTTATTTGCCTTTAAATTATGTGAATTATTTTCTTATTTTCTCTTCTCCCTCTTTCTGCCAATGTAGGTTAAGTGACTGTGAAATGACAGATGAAGGTTGTTCTGCTGTGACTTCAGCTCTGAAATCAAACCCATCACACCTGAGAGAACTGGACCTGAGCTGGAATAAACTAGGAGACTCTGGAGTGAAAAACCTCAGTGATCTACTGATGAACCCACAATTCAAGCTGGAGAAACTAGAGTTAGTATCATTATACTGTACAGCAGTTACAGTCAGATTAAAGTTCACTGTTTAGATTATTTGAAGACAACAGACTCAAGTCACATCATTTATAGTGCTGCATCTTCTGCTTTTTCTCCATCATCAGAAAGATCCAGCAATACTATTAGTTCATGGGTTTGTATGTGTATTAGAAAGAGCATTAAACTTGCTGAAATCTGACATGTTTGCTGTGAAACAAGACAGAAGTGAAAACAGAATAAAAACAAGTGTAACAAATGACAGTAGATTATTCTGACAGTCACATTTATACTGGACTAATGCTACTTTCACTAAATCTGCTTTTATTAGAAATGTGTATTTAGAGATTGTACACTAAAATAACTTAAAATAATTTATTAATGTATCAGATTGTCTTGCATTACAATTATGAATTTAGATATTTAAGTGTTTATTTATATTTTTGTCTACATTAATCCTATATATTAATCTAAATGAATAAAATGCACTTGTTGACTGAGGATGGGTCCGGACTTGGATTGTAACTAGTGTCCTCAAATACTCCTGTCTTGGTTTGTTTCATATCATTAATATTTCATGATTTTTCTGGTTTATTAGTGACTGTATAGCATTTGCTGATGATCATCATAGATCTGAGTCATTGTTCTTTCTCTTTCTGTCTTCAGTCTGTGTGGATGCAGTATTACAGAGAAACAGTGTCTCATCCTGACTTCAGCTCTGAAATCAAACCCATCACACCTGAGAGAACTGAACCTGAGCGGGAATCAAATCACAAACACAGGAGTGAATGACTTATGTGATGTACTGAAGGATTCACACTGTAAACTGGAGAGATTGAGGTCAGTAACATTCACATACAAGAATCAAAATGATGAAAATCACTTCAACAGTTTAAACCAAAACACTTTCTACTCAATATCTCATGATGAGTGGGTTCATGGGTTCACATTATATTTGTGTCAAATTCTTCTCCTTAATGATTTGTTTGTAAGATGATCTTCTCTTCCTCTGTTTGTCTCTTTCTAGTCTTCATGACTGTGGCATTACAGATGTTTCTTCTTTAACTCAGTCTTTGACGAACACAAAAGCACTGCAATTTCTAAAAGAGCTTGGTCTGAGAGGTAATAAGATTGGAGACTCAAAGCAGCGGCTCATTGATGTGCTACGAGACTCAAACTGTAAACTGTGAGTAAATTTCACTTTGTGATATTAAAGAGATCTTCAATTACCTCTGATATGTGGACAAATATTCACTTTCAAATATTTGTGAAAGGAGATGATCAAATGATCATCAAGCTTTATTTCAAAGGGTTTGTGTCAGAATGAAATGTAAAGTTGATCGAAATGTTGAACATAAAGGAGGAAAGAGAACAAAAGCAGACTGTCAGAGCTTTATCCAACAACAGCTGCTTTATTAATGCCATCAGTAATAGTGAATCATTCCAGTTTGAAATAGATTTGGTCAGATTGGAGGAAAACGCTGGTAAAGTCAGTGCAGATTTCAGCTTCAGCTCACAGCCGTCCAGCATCACATGATCAATGTCTCTGTCTCTTGTGTGTTTTCTTTTTTTTTTTTAATTTTTTATTTTGATGTAGCAGCTTAAACAACAGTACATTATTTCAAAACAGATGTAATGACATTTGTTCTCTGCTAATCAAATTTGTTTTTTAACATAATACAAAACTAAATAAACAAAATAAAATAAAAATCAAATAAAATTAACAACAAAAATAATTTGTATTATTCGGGGGACGTCAGATATAAGCTTGATATTTGTACTCTGTACTGAATAATGTTAAGTGAAAACAAAGAGAAAAAGTAATCTTTTCCATAAAATAAATATCATTTACTATATCCATCCACTCTTGTATTGTGGGGGGTTCAGGAAGCAACCAACGTCTTGTAAGCGCTTTTTTACCAGCAGATGTTAAAACACCAAATAGTTATCTCTCAGAGGATCTTATCTGCAAGTCAGCACTACCTAAAAATAATGTGGAAAAGTACAAAGGTATTGAAGTGTTAAGTATGCTTTCCACTGCTTTACAAAGGTCTGCCTAGAAAGGTTTTATCACTGGGCATTCCCAAAATATATGCCATTGATTGGCTTCCCGAGACCCACACTGTCTCCAACATTTGGTGTCCCCTCCCTCAATATGTGCTTTCTGTTTTGGTGTAATAAAAATCTTATAAGGCACTTCCACCCAAATTCCCGCCATATTTGAGAGTTTGCATACATTAAGCCAATCCTCATTTGATAAAAAAAGTTACCCTCTTTTTCCCATTTTTCTTTAATGTATTCTGTAGGATTATTTTATTTTTATCCTAAGACCTTTATAAAATTTAGATATGACACCCTTACGCACACCTTGATAAGCACATAAATATCTTGACAATTGGGTCATCAAAGTCTGTTTTACTTTTGATGTTGTTTTCATAATGATTGCGTAACTGAAGTTACCCCTTCAGTCTAATCACTTCAACGTTACATTGGGATCTCGCTTGAGAGACCGATCATCTCTGAGCCTTATATTAAAAAAGGCCAATTGCAAATTGGCGAGTGGACGTGCGCGCATCACTCAAACAGACTTTCGCTTTCAGAGCCTGCATGCTCAAGCCTTCCCTTCTCCAGAAGAAGAAAACTTCAGAAGATAATTTCACGTTCCTGCTGCTCTCTCTGCTGGTGTGCGCCGATTGAAAGAGACAAACTGAAAGACTGAATTTCTCGGCGCCGCCAGCGGGGTCCTGTGGGCGGCCGTTTTCACGGCCACAAAAAGCCTCCTGCTCTCCAGCGAGCAAGCCCCATTGAGTGCACAGTGGTGCCGCGGTTTCCTCCCTGGGCAGACCGGGACTAAAAGAGCAATTTCTCACGGCTGTGTAAAGACGTTCTTTTCAGAATGGCTTTCCGGCCGTGCGCTTCTGGGTGCGGCAGTTACCTCACCTCACTGGACGGACTCGCTCGCGGACAGGCCCCCCTTCGCGCCCCACAGCCGGCAAAATTTTCCCGCCGCTGTGGCGAGGCACGAGGGGGAATTTCAAGTCACGGTGCCGAACGTTCCGCCGGCTCCAAAAGCCCTGCGGTCTTCCGCCCGCCAGCATACCCCCGCCCGCCAGCATACCCCCGTCGAGATGCCGAAGCAGTACGCCTCCCCGCCATGCGGACTGGGCGTCTCCTTTGGCGCTCCACAGGAGGAAGAGATGTCAGTCGCTGCGTCAGAGGGAGAGTCAGGGAGTGAGGATGCTTTTCCGGTGGCGCAGCGCCCCTCCGCGGTTGCTGCCCCGTCGGAGGCAGACTCCGAGCTCTCGGCTATGCTCCTCCGAGCCGCCAGGGGGATCGGTCTGGAGGTTACTCCATCGCCCTCGGCCGGTCCTTCTCGGCTGGACGACTGGTTCCTGGGGAGGGCTCCGGCGGCACCGCCTCGCCCCCCCCGGTGCCATTCTTCCCGGAGGTGCACGAGGAGCTGGTTAAGACCTGGCTGGTGGCCTTTTCATCTCGCCCGCTGCCCAGCTCCTCTCCCCTCGCCACACTTGATGGCGGGGCGGCCAGGGGATATGTGTCGGTTCCCCAGGTTGAGCGCGCTGTGGCGGTGCACCTTTGCCCGCGTGGCGCTGCCACCTGGCGGGACCAGCCGCATCTCCCGTGCAAGGCGTGTGAGCGCTCGTCCGCCCTTGCGGGCCGCGCTTTTCATGCCGCAGGCCAGGTCGCTTCAGCCCTGCATGCGATGGCGACCCTGCAGGTCTACCAGGCCAAGGGGTTGAAACAGCTGCACGAGGGTGGTCCTGACCAAGGCACGATGCAGGAACTCCGCGCTGCCACCGACTTCGCCCTTCGTGCGACGAAGGTCGCGCCGCGGGCCCTTGGTCAGGTGATGTCCACGACTGTGGTCCAGGAGCGACACCTGTGGCTCACTCTGGCTCAGATGGCAGACGCCGACAAAGCACGCTTTCTTGACACTCCCATCTCCCAGAGTGGCCTCTTCGGCGACACTGTCGAGGACTTTGCCCAGCAGTTCTTGGCAGTCCAGAGACAGACGGAGGCGATTAAACACATCTTGCCCCGCCGCGAAGCTTCCATCCCGCCGCCGGAGGCACATCGCCGAGGGCGCCCCCCTGCAACATCCACAGCTCTGCCCCCCGCCGAGGCCCACGACGCCAGGTTGGCGGAGGGGGCCCGCAAGCGCAGAGCCAGCTGCTGGAGAGTGGCGCCGCCCGCGGCACAGGGACCGGCCCGAGACACCCGCAAGAAAACTGCGAAACGTCCCTGACGCGGGCCTCCAGAGGTGATTGAGACTGATCTTTAGGGGATGCTAACATCTACGCTCCCGGTGGAGGGCTGGGAGCCACTGTGTACTTCAATGCTGCCGTCGGCCCATCGGTCGACGGTACCCACATATTCTCAAAAAGAGCAAATTTCTCACCTCTGGCCTTCGGCCTCGAGTTTCCTTCCTGAGCAGCACTTACACTCCTCGGAACCAGACTCGCGGCCGGCCTTCGCCAGTGCGGGATCCAGGGAAGAAGGTAAGCACTGCCTAGCGCAGTTAGACACTTCTCCAGGACGTTCATCCTTCTGGGTTTTGTCTCCTTCCCTGTCTCCCCCTAGGCTGCCCCACCACGGTCATGTCGGTCAACGTTCCCTTGATACCACTACACTGGTTTATACGGACGGTACGGCCCGGCTCCAGGCGTCCGCCCAGACTCAGAGGTACCCCTTACATTCTTATTCGGGCAGGCGTGCCTCTGTTCTGCTTGCGGAGGTTGCGTTTCTACTGGCGAAGGACGCGATCCAGCCTGTCCCTCCCCTGGGACGAGGTCAGGATCTTTCAGTCCTGACTTCACGTGTCCAGTTAGAGTGGTGGGTTAATATCCGCCCTGGATGGAGCTTTTGTCCCGATCCCTTCTCAAGCTGTCGGCACACATGCTCACGACGAAGCACATACAAGTATGTTTCCATCTCCAGGGCTGGGTTGCAGCCATCTGCCTGAAGGGCACCCGCTGTCGCGTCTCGATTTCTCCCCGACGCACACCCCTTCTGTGGTCTGCTCCGGGGGTCGAGCACTTCAGCGCGAGGTGCTTCCATTTGGCCAGTCCCCCTCCTTCCTGCCTTCTTTAGGCCATGGGAGCTCCCCTGTCCCCTCTTCGGCAGACAGGAGTTCGCGTCTTCAACTGTCTCTTCGACTGGTGCTTATCAGCCCACTCGTGAGTTCCGTTGTGCGAACATAGGGACCTGGTGCTTCGGCACCCCCGCCATCTGGTCCTTCAGGCCAACCGAGGGAATCCGTTTCCTCGGTCGGGAGCTCGACTCGGTCCAAGACAGCCCGCTTTACTACCAAGAGCGCGCAGTCAGTGCTGTAGTCCCTGAGTCAATCAGGCACAATGCAGCGGTCCCTCTCAAAATTCAGAGGCTCCTGGGGCACATGACAGCTCTAGCCGCTTAAGAGCTGCTAAGCTTGTTTCATGTGAGACCGCTTCAGCACGATCGAGTCCCATGATGGGTATGGCATCTCGGCTCACTCCGGACTGGCGTTTTCCCGCAGAATTGCCGACAAGCCAGCCCGTGGCTTACCAATCTAGAAATTCGGGCCCGGCGCTCTCACGTTACAACCTGAGACCCCGGCCCGGTTATTGTGCCCAAGGTTTCCACCACACCTTTCCGCGGTCAGGTGATGAACCTGCAAGCTCTGCCCTGGAGGAGGCAGACCCAGTCTTGCGATGTTGTGTGATGTTAAATATGTGAAATCACTTGGCACTTCAGGCGCACCAAGCAGCTTATCTGCTTCGGGGTTCAGCAGAAAGGGAATGCTGTCCCCAAACTGAGGTTGGCTCATTGGGTGGTAGATGCCATCTCCCTGTTATACTCAGGGACAGCTTTGGCTCATGGCACCTCACTAGCAGATGTCGAGAGCTGCGGGCTGGGCGACACCTTACCTTCGCTAGGTTCTACAACCTTTGCGCAGAGGCCGTTCTCCCGTGTCCTAACATTATGACTCACAGGTGAGCGGGAGACACGGCTGGTGTCGGTTTGCTGCGCCATTCCCACGAGGATCCGTGCGCTATTCCCCAGGATGTAGCCCCTCGGTGAACCCTGGGTCCTCCATGCCCCGCAGTCAGGGCTAGGTGCGGAGTAGTCCCGGACTGTGATCCTGCCTGGGTCTTCTTCGCCCCGCAGGTTGTGGCTATACTTTCATTATTTCCAGCGGAAAATTCCGCTGTTTCCCTCGTGTATCCCTAAAAACCTTTATGGATATATTGAATTATTCTCATTTCCACATGTAAATACTTCATGTGCTCCGCCCCCCCAACCCATGCTTCAGTACAACTGGCATCCCTGGAAGGGCCCCCTTATTGGGCCTCAGGGCGTTGGGAAGGTTACGTTACACTTCGCCTGCCGGCACGTATACTTGTCAGCACATGAAGTTGTGCGTAACACGGTGCCAGGGTCGTGGCCTCTTCCATGGATCTGTTCCCAATGTAACGTCGAAGTGATTCGACTGAAGGGGTAACGTCTAGGTTACGAAGGTAACCCACGTTCCCCGAAGGAGGGAACGGAGACGTTACATTCCCCGGCCACGCCCCTGGCGTCGCACTGATGTCGGCTTGACGGCTCTTCAGCGAAAACCTGTTTGAGTGATGCGCGCCGCCATCTTATATACCCGTATGTACGGGGGCGTGGCCGGCGCGCACGTCGCTTCGCCAATTTGCAATTGGCCTTTTTTAATATAAGGCTCAGAGATGATCGGTCTCTCAAGCGAGATCTCAATGTAACATCTCCGTTCCCTCCTTCGGGGAACGTGGGTTACCTTCGTAACCTAGACGATATCTATAAAAATCATATTTCTCAAGACAGTATTCTTTCTTCAGACTTTCAAAGTCTTTCAAATCTCCCTTTTCCGTAAGAGAGTAGAATGTTGTTATTCCTTTTGGGACCCAAGATTTGAATCTATAATCCATTCTATTTGGCTTAAATTCAGGGTCGTAAGCACACCATTGAATTATTTGTAATTTACAATCCAATTTATACTCTTATTGTATTCCAGATTTTTAGTTGGGTTTTAATCCATGAATTTTGCACTTTATCTATAAATCTTCCCAAGGTTTTATGTGCCAATACTGCTTGAATTGGAGGATCATTCATTATTGAAAGGTCACTATCTTTCCACCTAGCTTTATACGTTGGATTAAATGTGTTAGTTAAATATTTAGTCTGGGCCGCATAAAAATAAACCCTAAAATTGGGTAATGCCATACCTCCTTCCTCCTTTGACAGCTGTAATGTTTTGAATTTAATCCTAGGTTTCTTCCCTTGCCAAATAAACCTGGAAATTATCTTATCTAATTCAGACCAGTGTTTTGAGTTAATTTCTACAGGGAGCACTTGAAACAGATAGAGATACTGCAGAAGGATGTTCATTTTTATTGAGTCAATTCTATGACTAAGGCTAAGGAAAGAGATAGCATTCCATCTATGCATATCATCTTTGATTTTTGTTAAAAGGGGGCCAAAATTTACCTCTGCTATCATTGAAATTTCTCTCATTATGTATATTCCCAAATATTTCAGTGAATTCTGATGCCAATTAAGATGGAAATTATCTCTAATATGTTTTGGTGGTCTATAATTCATAGTCAAGGTTTGCGTTTTTTGTATATTTAATTTGCATCCAGCATATCTGCCAAACTTTTCTAGAAGATTCATTAATTCAGGAAATGAGTTAGTGGGTTTACTTAAATAAATCAAAATATCATCAGCATATAATGCCAATTTGTGGTCTTCTCTATTAATAGGAATGCTTGTATATAATTTATAATCGACGTTCAGGATTGAAATTGGTCTGTATGAACTGCATTCTAATTTATCTTTTCCCTCTTTTGGGATAACTGAGATGACTGCCTCGCTCCATGATGGAGGCATTTTGGCCCCATTTAAGATGTGTTGCAAGCCCGAAGCAGACTCGGCATTAATTCAGATCGAAAAGTCTTATACCACTCTGACGTAAAGCCATCAGGGCCAGGAGACTTATTCGTCTTGAGCATGGAGATGGCGTTATTTAGTTCTGTCTCAGTTATCGCAGCTATTAATGTTTGATTTTGTTCCTCTGTTATAACTGGTAAGCTGAGGGAATCAAGGAATTGTCCAATCTGTTGCTCATCCTCTAAGCGTGGTTGTGTATACAATAACTTGTAGTATTTTTTAAATGTTTTATTTTATTTTAAAGATTTTCCAGAATACAACGCACAACAAACACACAACATTGTTTCAGGCCTCACAAAGAAAGAAAGACAAATAAATAAATAAATAAATGAAAATAAATACAGAAGTAGAAAAAATAAAATACAATTTAAATAAATAAAATAATGAGAAAAAATACAAATGTACAATACCTACATACATAAATGATAATGCTTACAATAATAAATGCAAGTTCGATAACTAGAACAAAGAGCTGCAATAGAGTCATTCACTAGGAATGCCTGAAGGTAATATACAACTCAACCCACATAGGGAACATTAGACATTGGTTTATCAGCTAGTTTGTAGTACCCAAGTATCCTAGAAATGATCCCCAAACAGCGGAAAACTTTTCAGTGGAGTTAGTCCTCAAAAATCTGAGTCTCTCCATTTGTATGACAGAAATCATGTCCATTATCCAAATTTGAAAAGAGGGAGATGAAGATGACTTCCAGTTCTTCAATATAAGTCTCTTGGCCACGATCATACCCAAGGTGAGGGCCTGTTGTAAAGTTTTTGGAAGACTAGAGGTATGTTGTGAAAAGCCGAAGATGGCAAGTTCCGCGTCAGGTAGAAGAGGCCTGTTATAGGCCTTAGAGTACCAATTGAATATACTTGTCCAAAATCTAAACAGTGAACGGCAAAACCAGAAAGCATGAGCAGTTGTATCCTCTGTGACCTTGCACTTGTCACAGAATGGTGAAACAGTGGAGAAAATTTTATGCAGTTTGGTCTTGGTGTAATGTAAATGATGAATGACCTTGAATTGTATCAACTGATGTCTACTGTTGACTGAACATGACCGTACTGCAGTCAAACACCTATTCCATGTTTCGTCAGAGAGCTCGGCTCCTAGTTCTTCCCAGGCCAATTTAAATCTCTCATTAGGGGCTGTGACACAACTCTCAAATAAGCCAACAAATTTAGAGATAAGATGTGTAGAATGAGGAGGATTTAAGAAAATATCAAAAAACATGTGTTTCTCAGGGAGGAATTCAAAATTACAAATTTTGGCCTTCACATAATGCCTAATTTGTAAATAACGAAAAAAATGTAAATGGGGCAAATCAAATCTCTCTTAGCTGATTAAATGATGCAAACCTTCCCTCAACATAAAGGTCTTTAATAGAACATAAACCCTTCTCCTTCCATACAAAATAGGTTCTGTCAGACCATGAGGGTGAAAAAGAATGATTGTAACAAATTGGAGTATACACAGAGGTCTCCGGTAGAGACAGGACTTTCCTTACTTGATTTAAAATTTTCATTGAATTTTTCAACACAATACTTAACTTATTAATAGCTGTTGTTTTGTCTAATTTGGAGAATAACATGGCCACTAAGTCCTACCAGCCAGACCTGTCTCTATTTGCACCCAAAAGGGAACATCAGGGGTCAGGTTACCCGGTGCACCCTTCTCCCAGTACATTAAAGCTCTAACATTGGCAGCCCAGTAATAGTGTCTAAATACCGGTAGACCCAAACCGCCCACAGACCTGGGCTTTTGCAAATGAGTTTTAGAAATCCGATGCGTCTTATAGTTCCAAACATAAGACAAAACTATAGAATCAAGTTCCTTAAAAAAGGCAAAACTAAGGAAAATTGGAAGATTTTGACAAATATATAAAAATCTAGGAAGAGAGACCATTTTTATTGAGTTTATACGTCCAATCATAGATAATGGCAAGATTTTCCAATTCTCTATGTTACATTTGAGTTTGAAAAGAAATTCAGCAAAATTCAACTTGTATAATAATTTTGGGTCTTTAGGAATTGTCAGTCCGAGATATACAAATTGATCCCTAACTATTTTGAAAGGAATATTTTCCAAAAATCCAGGTCTGTAACTGTCAGAGAGTGGCATGAAGTTACTTTTAGACAGGTTGATTGTGTACCCAGATAATTTCCCAAAAGAAGTGATTAACTCAAAAAAAAATGGGAACAGAACTTCCAGAATTCTTTAAATACAATATTATATCATCTGCATATAGACTTATAAGGACTTCCTTCCCTCCAACTTCAAGTCCCGTGATATCTTTATGACGTCTTATACATATGGCCAGGGGCTCTATCGCAATAGCAAAAAGGGCAGGCAAAAGGGGACAACCCTGTTGCACAGAGCGATGTAAAGAACATTTAGATGACCTGTCTGTGTTCGTTAAAACTGAACAAACAGGCTTAGCGTATATTAACCTAACCCATGATATAAATGTTCCTCCAAACCCAAACTTCTGCAATGCTTCAAACATGTAAGGCCACTCGACCTGATCAAAGGCTTTTTGGGCATCCAAAGACAGTATCGCTGCCTCATTGGCTTTCTTATGATTAGCATATATTGTATTGAGGAGGCAACATACATTAAAAAAAGAGAATCTACCAGGGATAAATCCGGTCTGGTCAGGATGAATTATGGAAGATAGATGTTTGTTAAGCCGAATAGCCAAAATTTTTGTGACAACTTTCCTATCAAAATTCTGAAGCGCAATTGGCCTGTAACTAGCTGGATCAGTTTCATCTTTATTTTTCTTTAAGATGAGAGATATATTGGCTTCATACAATGTATTAGGCAGAACATTTTCTTTTTTAGAATTAATTACCATTCTATGAAGAAGCGGGGCCAGAATGTCACAGAATTTAGTAAAAAATTCAGAACTGAATCCATCTGGCCCCGCCGCCTTTCCAGACGGAAATGACTTCATAGCAGTGACTATCTCCTCTAGAGTGAAGTCCAAATCTAATTCAGCCCTGGCAGCGTCATGAAGTTTTGGTGTTTCAAAAGAGTCAAAAAAATCCATCAGATCAGAATGAGTGGCCCTCCTGCTAGAAGTGCACAGTTCACTATAAAATTCTTTAAATTGAGCATTAATCTCTTTAGGGTTGGTCAACAGGGTGCCATCCTTGGACTTAATGCAATGAATTGACCTAGAGGCTTGAGCCCCTTTAAGTTGCCGTGCTAGAAGCTTATCTGGCTTATCCCCCATTTCAAAACATCTCTGTCTCATTTTCAAAAACAGATTGTTTATTTGACCACCAAGGATACAGTTATACTCATATTTAAGTTTCACTATCTTGTTGTAATCTTCAGATGATTTTGATACCTGGTATGCCAATTCAAGAATAGGAAGAACATTTTGTATCTCTAAAAGTCGTTTCTCTCTTTCCTTTTTGGCGTTAGCTTCAAAGGAGATAATGTGCCCACGCATGACCACCTTCAAAGTCTCCCAAAGTATAGAATCTGACACCTCCCCATTATCATTAAACTCTAAAAACTCTTTTAATTTAGTTGTAATATAATCTACAAATTTACTATCAGCAAGCAGAGATGGATTGAAATGCCAGGAATAAGACTGCTTCGGGAGAGAAAGATCAAGAGTCATGGTAAGGGGACTGTGATCAGAGATTAATATGCTGTGATACTTGGTTTCAGTAACACGAGAAATTAACTGAAAATCAACTAAAAAGTAATCTATTCTACTGTAAGATTTGTGAACATGTGAATAATAAGAATAATCCCTGTCAGCAGGATGTTGAATTCTCCAAATATCGACTAGGTTTCTGCACTTGAGTAAATTGTTCAGGACCTGAACTGATGAAATTCCAGGTGGGGGGCGCGTGGATAATCTATCTAAGTAAGGGTCTAAGTAACAGTTCAAGTCACCCCCAATTACTATATTAGAATTATTCTCATCAGGAAGTAAGTCAAAAACTTTCTTATAAAAGTTAGGGTCATCAGTATTTGGACCGTAGACATTCAAAAATGTCAACGGCAAAGAGTTTATGGATCCAGACACTATGATATATCTGCCATGGGGATCTGTGACCATAGAAGAAAATTGAAATGGAATATTTTTCCGAAAGAGGATGGCCACACCCCGAGCATGAGAGGTAAATGGTGATTGATAAACTTGTGATATCCAGCTACACCTTAATTTACGCTGCTCGGTTGCTTTAATATGAGTCTCTTGTAGAAGAATCACATCTGCCGATAAGGATTTAAGATGCCTAAATACTTTTCTCTTTTTACAGCATTTCCTAGCCCCCTAACATTCCAAGAGACCAATGTCACATTCCTTCCCCCAGTCAGTACTCTACTAGAAGACCTCTGCATAACCATAAAAGAAAAGGGAAGTCATAAAATTGAGCATATACCTTCGGCAAGCAATTTGCAGAAATAGAGTACATTGTAAAAACTGAACTAAAAACAGAAAGTAAAAGTAAAAAAAAAAAAGAAAATAACACAACAAAAGCAGCAAACAAGTCTGATACAACAAGAACTGCAACCCACAACTTACCCCACCCTCCATCGTGTCTTCCCCAACCAGATACAGAGTTCCCAGTTCCATCCAAAAAGGAGCTGCCAGGCAGTTTAAAAAAACCAACTACTCACTGCCAAAGAACCCTCTCCGAAGTCTCAAATATGTAAACAAAGTCATGATACCGTCAGAGAAAAAAAAAAAAAACTTCCGTTGTGTCACTTTAATTGTCTCGTTGCACAGTACATTGATAACTTTTGCACATCACCAATTCAAGCATGGACTTAGTCTCCTGAATTCTCACCACACCTTTCCACGAACCGGGCTGCCTCGATCGGATCCTCGAAAACTGTAGGCGCCCCCGCCACTAGATGTTGAATTTGCAGCCTAGCCGGGTATCGCAGCATGAACTTGATTCCTTTTTTGCGCAGGTTTTGCATTACATCACGGAAGGCGTTCCGCTGAGACATAACCTCGCTGGTATAGTCGGGAAAGATTAGGACCCTTTTCCCCACAAGCTTCTGAAAATTGAGTTCAAACGCATCGAAGCGGGCATTTACTCCTTGTAAAATTGACTCTGACATCTCTTTACATATCTCCTGGCACATAGCGAGAGCAGCGTTTGGAATTTTCTCAGCGTTCTCAGGCGGGCTATTAGCTTTAGCGCTAGCTCCGGTGGATTGATCGTCGGCGCTCTTAACTTTATTAGAGGCATTCGGCTTCGGCATTGTCGGATCTTAATAAGAGTTAATGCTTAATGAAACGACACACTTTAAAAGCGAAAAACAAACTAAAACACGGTAAAATAAAAGCTTTGAGGAGACCACGGAGAGGAGCTCAAGCCAAACGCATCTATACCACACACATGCGCACTAGCGCCCCCCCTTTTTAAATGTTTTTAGTATTTCCTTTTGTTTATATTGTATATTTTTGGAATTTAAGTCCCTTATTTTATATATTGTATTATCCGTTTGTTGTTTCTGTAACTTCCTTGCCAAAAGTTTAGTTGATTTAGAGCCTGATTCATACTATTTCTGTTTCGTAAATAACATCTTTCTTTCAATTTCTTGAGAGTACATTATATTTATTTCATTTCTAATTTTCTTTATCTTAATCATCAGGTCTGATTTTTGTTCCTTTATGTGTTGCATCGCAAGATCTTTTAGTTCATGATTAAGGTTTGTTAGTCTTAATTGCTTTAATTTCTTTTCATAGGCACAAAAGGATATAATTCTACCCCTAATGACTGCTTTTAAGGCATCCCATACTATGGCTGAGTTAACTTCCCCATTATCATTTTCTTCAAGGAATATTCTTATATCCTCCTTAATTTGAGTTAGAAATATAGTTGATTATTTAGAATGCTTGTATTTAACCTCCACTGTGTTCTTCCCGGATTATCTCTCATTTGTATAGTGCAAGAGAGAGGTGCATGATCAGACAAATCAATAGATCATATATCACAACTTTGTATTCTATGGCGATCTTGCTTTAGTATAAAAAATTAAAAAATAAAAAAATATTACATATTGTTATGATAGTGTTGTCTGTTTTCCCTGAAACTATTATATATCTCCCTTCCTTATCTGAAATTTCTGAGAGGTATTCAAATGATAATTTTTGTGATACTAAAATTGCTACTCCTCTTCTATGGCCTGACTTATAGGATGAGTAATACACCTTAGAGAATCCCATTCTTTTTAGTTTTTCATGTTCTACTGGAGTGAGATGCGTTTCTTGTAAGAGTACAATCTCTGTATTTTCCCTTTTCATTTTTAACAGTATTTGACTTCTCTTAGCTGGGTTCAGAATAATGTTCACATTAAATGTAGTAACTTTGAGTATGTGCTTATTCATAGTCTTTTTTTTGTTGGATAACAAGCTTAACTTCTCCCAGTGTTGCTATTGGTATTCATTTTACACATTACCAGTACCTCTCCCAAATTTCAAACAGTAAACAAGAACCAAACTAGAACATTTTCAAACAACAAAACGCCACCATAACAAACATGAACAGTTGTTTCCGGTGATGAGGCTCATTTTAAAAGAGCCTTGGGGGGCTTCATACAGTCAACGCCTCCGTAAGGGAAAGTCCCACGTCGTGACAAAGGTGGGGCCCTTCTACTGTATATGGTCGTATGGTCCTTCAAATTAAATTGTAAATAATTTAACGAAAACAAAACAATCTCGGATAACTCTCCAATTAACAAGTCCCGACTCCTTGAATTAGTCAAAGAATAGAACCGTAGGATTTACACTAAATAAAAGTCAGTGGCAATCAAGATACAAAGTATAACTGTAAAAGTCAGTTAGAACTTATCTGCATTTATGACTCAGGTGGACTTTTCATGGGTGATCATTTTCTGAACTTCTGGAGTTTTTCTTTATATTGAGAGCGGGCAGTTTTATTGGGTTGTGTGCAACCGTCTGCTGCTCCAGATTCCTGATCCCTGCCTCGGTCGCGTCGTTTCCCCGCCACTTGCCAAGTAAATAGTAGCGCAAATTCCTCCCAATTTGTAGTAGTGGATGACTTCACCACTGTAACGGAGAATCCTCGTGAAACAATGTCCCTCATTGCCTCCATAGCATCCTGTTACAGCCGAGTGCCGTCTTCATAAAATATGCACATCCTTGACTGGGTACGGTGTCTGGAACTTTATTTGTTTTTCTTTTAACACTTTCTTGGCTTCGGCGTACTCCCCTCGTCTCTTAAACACTTCAGGAGGATAATCATTGTCAACGTAGAAGCGAACATCGTTGCAGAACACTTCTTTTTTCTGCAAAGCTCTCTGAAGCACCTCCTCCTTTGTCCGGTAACTGCCGAATTTGACTACTATAGACCGTGGCTTTGCTTGCGGATTATTGGGTTTCGGTACCAATGCTCTGTGTGCCCGTTCGATCCCAAGCTCTCTGTCCGGGGGAAAGTTTAGTGCGCTTTTCAACAAGTTATCTAGAAAGTCAACCATTTCTGTACCTTCTTTATCTTCGGCTATTCCGTAAATCCTTAAATTGTCTCTACGAGCACGACCCTCCTGATCTACCAGTTTGGCTTCCAGATTAGCTTGGCGCTGTGTTAGCCATTTGATTAGCGTTGACGCAACTTGAAGCGCGGTCTCTGTTTCCTCAATTCTTTCCTCTGCTTCCTCCAGTCTGTCATTTGTTCTCTTTAACTCTTGTTTAATATCGGAAAGCTGTACCTTATTGTCCCTTCTGAACTCTCGGAGTTCGTTGAGAATACATTGCAAGCTCACCTCGGAGCTATCTTCGCCATGAGGGAATGATGTCGGAGAGCTGCTTCTGCTCTCTTGTCGTGCTTCAGGGTCATTTTCTGCTACATTCGCCGTTGTCCTACTTCTAGTAGTAACCCCATTCTCCATTTTTATGTAAAATATTCACAAGGTCTCACAAAAACAAATATTTGGGGGTTATTTTACAAAACCGTTGGGGAACTCGAAAATTAGGCTGTCATCCTCTTGGTGGCGTAACTGGAACCTCTCTTGTGTGTTTTTACTTTGACAAGCAACACGTCACATTACTTTACACTTACTTTACTTTCAGTTATTTACTGAGACCAATACAAATGTTGAAACTAGAGAAAAAAACAGCTTTAACTAGTGGAACATTTAACTGAAAGGGTTTAGTTTTGAGGTAAAATCACATTAGTATTTGTTCTTGTGGTTTATTATATTTGGTGTTCACTCATTAGCATGTGTTTCTCTTTATAGTGTCTCAACAGGAGTCACACAAAGAGACAAACATATGAATGGAAATCATGTTCAAATGTATTTAAAACACAAAAATTGTTTTAGAAATATCTATGAAAGATCATGTAAATCTAACTTTAACTTTAAAAGAAACTGTAATTGAAATAGAAACTGATTTGCAATTCATTCAATTCATTCACTGAACACTGATTTATCTCTCCACATTACAGGTGGGTTTCCATTCTTAAAAGTCTATGATATCGTTAAATCATAAGAAGACATATGCTGTCTTTCCTAGTGTTTGGATCCTGATGAAAGCAGCAGTGAACATCAGGTGAGGATCCACAGAAGAGCTTCACTACTGTGTCTATGAGGAGAAAGAAATGTGTGTTAAATGTGTGAATGTGATCCATACAGGTGAAGAGACTCAGACTTTACAATCAAATAATGCAGCATGTGTGTTAGAAACATGTGATACTGAATGATTCATGTTGATTTAGTATTCAAGCAAATGATGCTTTTGTTTTATTGAAAGCTGAAACAGGAGGAAGACGCTCAGATGAGTCTGTCTGGCTCTTCAGTTTAATAATATTTGTATTAAACTCATCCATAATGATTCAAATGTTTAAATGTGATTGTCAAGTGCAGCACTTAAATGTGTCAAAGATATAAAACAAGTCTACAATGTGAAATTAAAACATTGATATGATCTCTCTTACATGTAATACACATTGTTCTTCTATTTAATTGTATATTAAGTTAGCTATGTGTCTGTCTGTTGCTGATGTACAGATGCACAATCACAAATCCTCTCATTACAACAAACAAAGCAGAAACACAATGGAAATAAAAGATGCTGAGCTAACAATTACTCTTCATTAAATGAAGCTTCACTACTCAAAAGCTATCCTCTTGGGAAATGTAGCAAGCTAAGCTACAGCAATGTAGCAAACGTAGTTTACTGTGCAGATTTGTAAAATTTCATTTTTATATTGAACCAACGTCATTCCAAGTCAATGCTCTCTCAGTGATCAATATAACTGTCAGTCAAGCAGATTTACAGGCATAAAAGTTCAGTTTTATTGTTTATTCAACAAATCTTCCAAACCAATTTGCCAAAAAAATAAAAAAAATCAGTATAATGTTCAGGGCCAGATTTCCCTCATATTGTGACCAGCAAACGAAATTTCTGCTGTCGACCGGAAACCCTCTATTGGTAGGTTGGGGGTTCTTTCTTGAAAATCAATTTTTGAAAACAATGTAACCTGTTTCTGAATATCAAACGAATAAAACAGGAAAAACACAAAACTTGTAAATCAAATAATTTTATAGGTCATATGGAATTTAAAGGGGTCCTATTATGTTTGTTCACTTTTTGAATTGTAGCCAGTGTGTGGTGTGTATGTTTGGACAGGGATGAAACCCAGCGTCTGGTGATGTCTATGCACTCCAGACTTGACTGCAAAGGATTTGCAAACAAGTATTAAAAAAGTGAAAGATTGATTTATGATTATTATTCTGTCCCATTACTTTTGGTCTCTTAACTGGGAGGCACATATGCAAACTGTTGTAATTCCTACACCGTTCACATGATTTGGATGTAAATACCCTCAAATTAAAGCTGTCAGTCTGCATCTTGTTTGTTTCATTTCAAATCCATTGTAGTGGTGTATAGAGACAAAAATGTTAGAATTGTGTTGATGTCCCAATATTTATGGACCTGACTGAATATGATGAAATCCTTGTGGGAATTTCAGTAGTAGATTTTACATGATACATTAATGTAATGGACAACAGCCTTCAACCAAAGTAGCTCCTATTAGGTCAAAATTATTAAACAACATTTGAAGCCTTTGTACATTGTAAATGTTTAAAATAAATCATTATTTTACAAATATTCAAATTAATATTTAACATTCATTGCATTAGGCCTACACATGGTTATAAAACCCACTAAAAGTCTAATCATTTTATGTTCTTACACAAAATACACATAAAATATATTTTAAGTAAGAGAAACATAAGCATTTTTTCTGTAAATACAATAAAACATCTCTAAAAGTAAGCTTGTGTTTAGCATATTTCTTAGAAGTATAACTGAGCATATATTTATATGTATTATTATTAAGTACTTTTTTGAAATATATTAAAATGCAATTCAATATATTTTTAATGCACTTTAAATAAGCATGTTGGGAATACAGATGTATCATAAACATACTTCAATTTCAAGTATATTTTTAATACATTTAATATGTGGGTACCTGTGTAGTAGGCCAATAAATAGTTAAAAAGATAACCCAAATGCTCTAAATAAGTTGTTTATTACTATATAAAAAAGATTGATGCTGTATAATATTAAATTAAATGTCTAATAGTTATTACCATTGAAGATGAGGCAGAGCTCAGAGAGTAAGGGAAAGAACGCTCTATCAAAACATCTAAAATAAAGTCTGAAATTATTAGTGTGTTGGCTTCACTCTTAATTGTATATTTGTAACCGCTGGATACTTTGTATTAAAGTGGTCATGTGAGGTTGCTAAAAAGATCATTATTTTGTGGATTTGGTGTAATGCACTGCATTTAGGCAGTTTGAGGTTTAAAAAACACATTATTTTCCGCACACTACACGCATCTATTTCTACAAAAGCTCATCGTACTGAAAAGCACAGAGTGCTCTGATTGGCCAGCTATCCAGTGTGTTGTAAATGGCTGAATACCTTAACCATGCAAAGGTAATGTTACACCCCTTACTAAATCTAGAATATCAGCTTCCATGGTGTCCAGAAATACTACAGCGGGAATAATAAAGTTACACTTTTTTCTTTGTGTGTACATTTGGGTGCTGTGATGCAAATCTGTGGGGGCGTGTTTGAATGAGGCATTTTAGGAAAGTGTGGATTTGTTATAGAATACAAGAATCTCTTTCTGATGGGCAACAGAAAATGTGCTTCCTGAAGGAAGCTATTGGCCACTGAATTGACATGATGGTATAAGGGCTTCAGACATTCATCACACCAGAGATGTTCCCATAGCATTACATCATCGCAGCATCGAAGTGAAGCTATGAAAGGGAGCTCAGTATTTATAAAAAGATAGATGAGAAATCCCCAGATCTACTACAGCTTCAGCCCAGATCCTGAACTGCTCATCGATGGACGCTTTTCAATCCCAGGAGCCCACAGGAGATCAATACGCCATCATCAAACGTGAGTATTAGAAACCAAAACACGGTTCCTCTGGTTAAAAACAGCATTTGTTGAGCTACTGTATTCTAAGTAAATTAACAGTTTAGTAGATTTGTGATTTTGCTTTAAAAAAAAACATGTTTTATTATGTACAGCCAACAAGTTATTCAAACTGGATTTACGTTCACCTTTTACATCTTAAATATGATTAATAAATGTCTATTTCACAACTGACAGGAAACTGTTGTAAGAGAATTGCAGATGAGCAAATCCCGACATGAAACACATCTGAGTGAGTGATGAATGTGAGCTATTATGTGGATTTGACTGTTGTCAACACTGCTTTAGATGAATGTAAGTCATGGTAATAAACAAATCTACATAGAGATACTAAACATAAGCTATCTATTTGATTTGTCCATTAGTATTGTTGATCAATTGAGGAGCATTTGTGTTGGATAAAAAGTCAGTTAACAGCCCTAAGAACAGCCTCAACATGTAAATGCAGTATAAATCACAGAGGTGGCTGAATCTGGTGTAGATGCTACAGAGACCTACCGAAGGAGGAGCAGATCTGACCAAATGTAAGTTACTTTAATACTAATTCACATTTCAAGCATGTATGTTATTCTGCTATCTGTAGTCATTTGTTATTATTAACTTTTATATTAATTTGCACATGCATTTCTGTTTAGTTTGTTAGATTAAGACTTTTATCCAATATTTCAAGTCTACATTTATCTGCTCCCTCATCAAAATATAGAAACATCCATGATTAAATAACAAATAATAAAATGTTAAGAACAAAAACAAAAGAATAAATAAATAAATGTACATTTATGTACCCAACTAAAAACATGATTTCCATTATTCCTTCCATTTGAGTTTGTTTTGTTGTTCATTGGTTGATAGTTTTGTGTTTTATATTAAACACAGTTCAACACAGACTTATGAAATGCTGTTAGGACATTTGTGTTGTGTAGATATCATAATAGTGACTGCATAGTTTAAGTCTGACCATAAGAATGAAATAAACTTTACCAGCCAATTTACAGGAGATCAGCGTAATAGATGAGGTGAAAACAGGGGCTATTATCATGAAATAGAAGATTTTCAGCAGCTCAGATAATATTGATGAGCCTCAGACTATCACTGTAAATCCTAACAAGTTCAGCTTACTTAAAGTTTTAAAACCGATGGCCTTTTTTAGCAAAGTAAACTTAAATGTAAAACTATAAGTTAATTTAATAATCTGTTTAAAGTAAAGAAAGCAAACTCTTCCCAAGTATATTAAGCAGTAAATATCAAGTTAGTTTAATGTCATTTCTAGTGAACATACTCCAGGAGATTTACTAATCTTAAGATTTAACAGTAAGATTGCTTTATTAATTCCATTTAGCTACGTTTTTTTGTGTAAGTGTTCTGCAAACATCCTAAAACTAGACCTTTAAAACATCTGTGTTCTTATAATACCCTTATAATACTGTGAATATATATATACTACCGTTCAAAAGACTTGTAATAGTCTTTAAAGAAGTCTCTTATGCTCATCAAACCTGCATTTATTTAATGAAAAATACAGAAAAAACAGTAATATTTCTAAATGTTTTTACAATATAAAATAATGTTTTTTTTATGTTAACATACTTTAAAATAGAATTTATTCCTGTGATAAAAAGCTGATTTTTTTATCAGCTGTTATTGCAGTTTTAAGTGTTACATGATCCCTCAGAAATCATTCTAATATGCTGATTTATTATTAGAAAGATCAATGCTGGAAACTGTTGTGCTGGCAAATATACTTTTTTTTTTTTTTTTGGTTTCTTCGATTAATTAAAAGTTAAAAATAACAGCATTTCTTCAAAATGTAAATATTTTCTAACAGTATATGTTTTTCTATCACTTTTTTATGAATTCAACACATCCTTGGTGAATAAAAGTATTAAATTCTTTAAAATAAAAAATTCCTGACCCCAAAAGTTAAAAGTTAAATGACAGTACATCTGTGTTTTCTAGATACACTATTAGTGGAGGAAAAACAAATGAAAAAAATTATTTCACTTTCTCTTAAAAGTGTTAGTCTCTTTTTCTTTTTCAAAGGAGTGAACATGTAAAACAAAAACTCCTGTCCCTCATGAAAAGGAGTGTGTAGGAGCCCAATGTAATTTTAACCACTAGAGGGCGGTTTGGAATGGGAGGAGCTGGTTTGGTCATGTGACATTTAAACCCTCATGATTGTGTGTGAAGGAAGGTGAATAGGTGACGGGATCACATGGTTCTTACCGTATAGTAAGATTCATTGAGTCCCGAATCCATGCGTCTTTTATTGTAAACCGCATTCATTAAAAGAGCAAAGCAAAAGACGGATTCTGAATGGACAATGATTTTATTTCCAACGTATGAGTAAAGAACATCAGATCACCTGTTCATAAGTGGATAGGACGCTGCTACAGAGTGATACATATGTATTATCAGAAAACTAACCACAAAACAAAACTCGTAGGAAAGCACAATATCATAAAGTAAAATGACATACTAGAAGAAAACTTTTAAACATTGTTTCTGAATCTCACAGATGAATCTACTGGTCTTGAAGGTGAACTTTATTCGCTGTAAAAACTACAGAAGATGTTTCTTTTTCCTGTCGCATGTTAGAGCTGATTATGACAGATTTCTACAGAAGAGATTGTGTTTTTCTGCTCATTATTGTGTCACGTTTGGTGAGGAGGAGACCAATCCTTTTTGTGTGCATGAGTAGATTAGGAGACTGAGTCAAACTCTTCCCACATTCAGTCAGTGATATGGTTTCTCTCCAGTGTGGATCCTCTCATGTGTTTTCAGGGTTTCTGACCGACTCAATCTCTTGTCACAGTGTGAACACTTGTAAGGTTTCTCTCTAGTGTGGATCCTCTGGTGGTTAACTGTCATAAAAGTCTTCTTACACTAAAAACACATAAGATCTCTCACACCAGTGTGTATCTTCTGATCAAGTTTTAAACTCTGCAGTTGTGAAAACTCTTTCCACATAAAGGACATGAATGTGGTTTCTCCTCCATATCAACTTTCAGGTGCTCCTTCAGGCCTGTAGACCACGCAAATATTTGTCCACATTGATCACATGCGTGCAGCTTCTCTCTAGTGTGATGTTCATGTGCATCTTCAGGGTTACTTCTTGTTTAAAACTCTTCCCACTGATCTCATGTCAATGACTTCTCTTTGGTGTGGATCTTCATGTGAACATTGAGATTCTGTTTTCATCTCAAACTCTTTCCACACTTAGTGCAGGTGAAGTAAAAAATACTTTTAGTCTGTCAGCAAGTTTCTTCTCTAGTTTTGAGGTTGTTTTTCCTCCATCCGATCTGAAATTAAAGGAAAAACATTACAATATAAATCATTAGAAATGTGAAGAGAAAGCAGAACACAGCTGCATAAAATTATGAACAATTTGATGAATGTTATAAAATGAGGTATTTCAAAAATATAATATATGGTTTTAATAAATCAATATTACATACTGCTCTTGACTGGATCACTTTAGTAGCCTAAAATTTTTTTTAATATAAATGTATTTGTATAAATAAATGTATTCTTTCTGCTTGAAGGAAAGAAGAAAGTGGTAAACACGTTGTTATAAAGAATGCATAATTAGCCTGAATAACCATTGGTATTTGATTGAAAAGAAGACCATGTTCTTGTTTCTTTATGAGAAGTGGATTGATTTAATTTGAATATAAAGACATGTTGTGTGTCACAGCAGTTAAATCTGTGTCTATCATGAGAAAACCGTATTATCAAACCTATACAATGAGTTTGGTCATTTTAGAGAAATCTAACTGTAACTAAACCCACTCAATCTACTGTAGACTAAAACTAAAACAATCCAGATGACTAAAATATGACTCAAACTAAATGACATTTTAGTCAAAAGACTATGACTAAGACTAAATCATAATTTGCTGTCAAAATGAACACTGATTTTAACCTGTTGGAACCTGTTTAGTTAATATTAAACTGCTAACCTTGACCTTGTCCACCAATGGAAAGTTTCATTTTAATAAAAATCCACTGGATATTGACTAAATATCTTTGTAAGTGTGGTTTCATTACAGCTGTTCAATAAATAAATAAAGTTTAAAAGCACAATGATATAAAACTGTCCATTTCTTGTCTATGAGCAGCCAATGCTACTAACAACAACGACTGAAACTTAGAATAACTAATATGTGGAAGATCACTGCTATTATGTGGATTTATTGTATTGCCATAAATAGCACTTCAATGCTGATGTTGAATCAAGTTACAAAAGATAAAAGTCTGAGTAGAGGGTTGCTAACATTGTGAACTTCATTTCAAATTCATGTCAAATCAATCAGTTCATATTAGAAAAACTTTGTTGACAGCAAGAAGGAAAAAGGAAAACTGATTTTGCCATTTATACTTTATTTTACCTCTTCATTTAAACAATTAACAGTTTGTATGTCTTTTTAACAGCAAGCATTAAATCTGCTGAACTGCTTGAAGATTTGAGTCTGAGTTCACATTATATTTGTCAAATTCTTCTCCTTAATGATTTGTTTGTAAGATGATCTTCTCTTCCTCTGTTTGTCTCTTTCTAGTCTTTATGACTGTGGCATTACAGATGTTTCTTCTACAAGTTAGCCTTTATTTAAGAGAGAGAATCTGCTTATCTAGATTTAATAATACTTAAAACAGACAGATGAACTTTTCAAAACAAACTAAAAAATAGTTTTAACTGTATATGTATGATTGTGTTTACATGCAAATATAAATGTGGAGAATAAAGACGATGTATTTGAGGATCTAGAGGAGAGAGAAAGACACAAATGCTGTTAACTGGTGAAAATGTTTAGTTGGTCTGGACTGATGAAGGAGAGACTCCATCCACAGAACAAAGACAATATACTGGATATCTGGACATTAACAACAGACACACACATCACTGAATAGAAAGTAGAATACAATAATGTTAGAGATCATGTAATAATGAAATATGTTTTTCTACTTTATTTTTATGATCTCAAACTATGATATACAGCGTTTATCATCTTTTTTCAAATTAGTTACTATTTCAATTTTCTTTGAATTTAATTTCATATATATTTCCTGTTTTCACTCATTCATTGTGCTGATGTCTTCAGATCAGCTGTAAACTGACACTTAAAACTCATTTCATGGCTGTCAGCTGAGACAAACTACTTCATAAACCTCTCAACAGCACTTCATTATAGTCTGATAAACCATGTTATTTGCTGCTAACACATTTATTTCTGAATTTGTGCATTCCTATTGTTTAGTCTTTTCTGTTTTCCCCTTTTTAATTCAGAAAATAGCTTTATTGGCTTTAATGTAAACCAGTTGGACATGGAGCCTATAAACATAAAGAAGCAGAAACTGTAGAACAAGTATTAATACTACACCCTAATATGAATAGAAAGAAATGAAAGTAAGACATAAATACACATCTCAGCATGTGTGACATTTGCAATAAACATCACAGAAAACTGTTCAGAACAAGGGAAATAATAAAGCAGTGTTTAATTTATTAGGTGAATATCAGGCTCCAGTTCAGCAGGTGGCAGTAACTGTTCAGCTCGTTCAAACCCTCCAGAAAAACCCACGAAGAAGACGAAAACGAAAGTAACTGCGGAAAACACGCAGATAGCAAAACAAAGCGTGGCTCATTGGATTTGATCCATTCTATGTCCTAGAAAACATTTTATAGATACAACTTTAGCGCAGACTCTACTCATTTTAACACTCGCGGACATTGTTTTTGTATTTAATCCAATCTGTCTGAGAGATATGAGAATTATTGCTGACAAACTACAGGCCTAAAGGACAGAAAATGATCGTTTCAAATACTTATAAATGCTCTTCTTAGTGGACAAGACTGCAAGTAAGTTTTCCAAAAGGGGTTATTGAAAACCAATGTGTTTCTGAATGTGGTTATTCTACATGGCAATGCATTTGTTCATAACTGACTTTATTTGATCTAGTGTTTTGTGTTGCTGCTAACTCCAGATATTTCTTGATCTCATTAAGGATCATCATCTCCAGGTCAAACTGAACAGCAGATAGTTTTCTCAACCCAGTGCTGATCTCTGGCAGTTTATCTGCAGTATGTCAGAGGAGCGAGGAAAGGACTCTCCGTCTGAGATGAGTCTCTCACACAAACAGAGGTAAGACTGAGTCTGTTTTCACACAATCATTTTAAACACTGCTGGACTTTCACATGTTTGCTTTAACAAACAAAACCTTAACAAACCTTGTTTTAAATGTACAAATGGCTTTGCAGAACGTCAGAGCTTCATAACTTCCTAATTTAAAAAAATAACAAAATATATTAAAAAGTAGCCAATAGATTAAAAATATTTGAGAACTGAAAATCAGATTCATAATTTACAATCTTGACCCAGTTTACAGTCGCTCTCCAGCACTGGGTATGTAGATACTTAAGTAAATTATTCCACATCAATGATTTAGTTTTTAGGTCATAAATGTATATTCAGACTGAACACTTAATTTAAAGGGGTCATATGATGCTTTTTAATGTTTTCATTTTCCTTTAGTGTGTAATGTATCTGTTTGTGTAAGATCTTCAGAGTTGCAAAGGTCAAAGTGATTTATTTGATCTAACAGAGAACACTGATCCAGAAATGCCTTGACTGAAGTGCAGATATTAATTTCATGAATATACAATATGAGAGGTTGTTGGTTTCGTCAGCATATTATCAACAGCACTCTTGTTATTTTCTTTAATTTTATTGCCAGTATTGAAAAAGTAAACAGTCTTGTACAGAATGCCATTGTAATACAGGATGCCTTATATATAGTCCAACTTTCCCCTGTTCATTAAAGATGAAACTCTTGCTTGTAGAGCTTTAAATCCCGCTTGACTGTAAATCACTGTGGTTTGTTTTAGATCAGGGGTCTCAAACTCGCGGCCCGCAGGACGACAGTTTGTGGCCCCCGCCTTAATATGAAAGCTTAATTGGCCTATGTCTCACTTCCTGCTTCCGGGACGCGGAGTAGGGAAAAAGAACTTCCGGTCATTGGTAGTTTCTAGTTTAACTACATTTCTCAGTAGCGTAGCGTGGTGGTAGCTTCGCTGTTTTCTGAATCAAATAGCTTTTCAGTAGCTAAGCTCTTTTTTTGATCAAGTAGCGTCAACAAAAGCTAAAAGCTATATATTTTTCTATACTTTAAGCTCAAATCGGAAATATAACTGCCACGGTTCACTGATCCTGGGTCAGTAAGCGACGCCACTGCCACTAAACCTCGTGACGCCATTGGCTCGTTAAACTGTCAGTCAAACCGTATTATTCCTCCCGCCTCTCTCGTGAATGAAGTGCGGCGCGCAGTTTGAAGCATTTCAGCTTGTTTGCAGACTTGAGGTAAATAAAGAACTGTTGATTGAAAAAGTACATGTTTTCTGTATTTATAAAGACTATTGTTTTTTTTGCATTTGAGGAGATGAGAAGAGTGTCTTAGTCTAGCATTTGTTGTCGATACAACCAAATTGCTTATGTGAAGCGCTGAATCTTTATATTTTGGCTAAATGTCAAAAAAAAAAAGCGCCCACATAGCAACAGAAAACTGCATAATCTGCAATGCAATTTAGTATTTCAGAATATAATAAATGTGATTCATAGGCCTAGCCGCTGTGACCTGTCGGTTTAATTTTCTTCTCAAAGACTTACAATTTATGTTCGCGTGGTTTTTTTTTTTTTTAAAAACCTTCGGCAAACTATTTCTAAGTTTGGACGTTTCTACTTGAGTGTTCATTTACAATCCGAACCACGTCTTCGTAGGTGACTTCAGGCAAGTTACGGAGAGACTTGGTCCAGCGGTATTTATCGGCCTCCGCCATTGTAAAAAGCTAACCGGAACTGCCGTCTCCCCACTCAGAGACGTTCTTCGATATTCAATTGTTGCGTGACATAGGCCTATGTTACTGCGGCCCACGAGTTTGAAATGTATGGCACTTTGCAGTGTTGTGTGCAGAGCTGAGCGAACCTACCAATCACGGTGGGGTATATGGCTCTTGGGGCGGGCCGGGCTTGACGCAATCAGAGAAATATTTCTCAATGGGTGAAAGTTACAGCAGGGTTGCCATGGAGTGTTTTCTTCCATGCCTGGCTGCCTGCCTCGTTTCTATTGGGCACACGCAGACATTTGGCCCAGCGCGCTGCGTGTAGACCTATATACGTTACATATATAAATAAATAAATATTAGGGCTGCAACAACTACGAAAAACAACGATTCTCATTACCTATTAATCGGGTCCGTCCACAGTGCACGTACAACTTCAGAGGATCACGTCAAATTAAAGCACCAAATGACGCATTTCTATAGACAAAATGCATCTAAAAATAGTGGAGGAAACAGATTGAAATGCTGAGAGTTACGTGATCCAAGCAGCCCAAAACATGAGAATTCCTTTTTTTTTTTTTTTTGAAGCTAATAGCGTATATGGCTTGCCCTGTGAGGCGCTTTGAGATCCGTTTGCATCTCGTATGAAAATTTTCAGTTTACGGTCCTATCCTTATCTGTAAATGTCACAAACTCACACAAGCATTTCCATTTATGCATAAAAGTCCATCCTGGCAGTCTGTGTTAAGTTTAAATCTTTTCTGAATGAGCGTCAGACTGGAACACAGACGGGGAGACAATTAATACTCAGCGCAAAAACATTCATTGTGCTGAAACATCTGTCTTGAATGTTAAATTTAGATTTAAATACAACATGTAATGCACGTAGGAACTGTAAAGTAGGGCCAACTACAACTACCGCCGGTGGTGCGGTGTTTTTATATTGAAACTCAAAATAAATGAGGCTCAAACATTATTAACAAATAACGTGCAAGTTTATTTTAGCAATTCCGTTAGTGAACAAGCAACCTACAAAACGCTAAAATAAATCAAAGAAATAATACATTTAAATAGGAAAATAACTTAAATAAGTGTTAAATAGGCTATTAAACAAACATTCGTTGCAAAAATTCCTAACAATCTCGACAGCTGATCAGAACTACTGACCGAGTTCTCTTTCTCTTCCCCATTGCACAGCTGCTGTTTTTAATAGCAAAGTAATTACATTTATTTTCCTTTCTTTAGCGTATAAAGTTAATTTAGAAATATATTTGGAACACGTTTTGATTGTGAAATTCAAGTTTTCGTTTTTTAAAGTAACGACCAAGCGGCAGTGGCAAACAGATCAATTTAGCCTTCTCAAGTAATCACGATTTACATTAAAATCAATAGATATATATAAAAAAAAAGCATATCACAATATTAGTTTATTCGTTTAACCTAGATAAATGTGTACTAATAGGCGCCTGTCCAATCGTTTAAGTGGAGAGTGAAAGCTTTGCCGGGCATGGATGTGCCAGTGCCCTTCGAAACTTCATTTTTGTTCATAAATGTAAGAGTAATACATTTACTTTAAATTATTACCTATAAAACAAAATAATTCAAATCGAAGACAAAAGTCTTTCATTAGCTATAGGCCTAATCCATAAAGATACATTTAGGCATAAAAAGCGCCTCCAGTGAGCAGATGGGAGTCAGGATCGTCAACTTCATCTTTGCGACACTGACTAGTTTGTTAATAAATAATTCGAAGAGGAAGCGCTGCCAGGTCTCTAGCAGCAAGGAGTAGGCAAGAGATGTTCAGAACAATAGTTCATGTTCTTCAATGTTTCATTCATGTTCAGGACAATTCATGTTCAGAAGAAGGTTGAAGTTTAAAGAACTGTTAATACAGACTTTTGAATCAGAATACAGCAGATATAGAAGACTGAAGAAACCACATAGTCGCTGACTAGCGAAATGTAATTATTATTATTATTATTATTTTCATTATTATTATTATTATTATTAAGTACTGATTGATTTATTGATTTTCTTATTAATTCTTAATTTATTTATTTTTTTCATCTTATTTTGTGTTAAAAAATAAATAAAAATAAAGAGATTTAAGCAGATTGGATTTTTTTTTAACAAAGCTTTTCTTGTGGAAAACCTGATGCGGCCCAGCCTCACCCAGACTCTGCCTCCAGCGGCCCCCAGTTAAATTGAGTTTGAGACCCCTGTTTTACATGACAGGTTTAAGTGGTCTTGAAGTATAACAGATGAATTTGATTTAGATTAGTTGGTTTTTGCTACCTCTGATATAATGGGAGGACCACATTAGAAGTGTATGTGCTGAGAAAGATAATGATGCTGAAACTGTAAATAATGAACGGATGGGTGTTGAAGCTGGGGTCAGTGCCTCTATTGCTAGGGAAGATATAAATGAGGAAGGTGGGAGAAGTGAGACTATTGAGACTGAGGTGAATGTAGGTGAATGCTCCAGTGGCACAACATTAGATGCAGACAGAGTAGAAATCAAACTCGTGTGTTACATGAGGATGCTGCTGCTGTTACAGAAGAGAGTTTGGACACTGACATTTTCTGTACTGGGATGGAAGGGGACTTATTCTTTTCTCATTTTTGCATTGGGGTATATATTGTACTTTCTTTTTAAAATTTTTAAAATTGATTGTACTAAATAAAGTTTAAAAAAAAAAGCTCCTTTCATCTTTGTGTCTTTAGTGTAAGCTCAGGCTCTCATGTGTTCAGCTCTGTGTCTATGAAGAGTGACTGCTCACACGATCTACCACTGAACTTCAGTGAGGAAACACCAGCAGCTACTGAAAGGTATTTCATGTGTTTTGTATTGTATGGCACTAGCTAATTTTTCCACTGGGATATTTGTGATAGAAGTGAACTAAATAAAACAATAAATCACAGATCAAAATATGTGCTTTCCTTTTTATTGAAGTCAGTCTGCAGCTACTTTTCGTTAAACAATTACACAAGCAGCAACAAAGAGCATCCACGATGGAAACATCTACTTAATTACTATTTGCAGCATTAAACCATTTCAAATTAGACTGAAGAACTCCTGTAATACTGTTATTTTTGTCCTGTTCTTTGCATTATTAGTTCTCTCCTTTATAGGACAGAGATATAGGATCCAGTTTTTACCTAAATGTGTACTTCAATAGAACCTTCTCTTTAACAGCTGATGATTGCTCTTTGTGTTTGATTAAAAAATAAGACGTTTTTCTAAAATTTAGCTTTAACCACATTTCATTTTATTCACCATTTTAACAGGCTGCAATGTGAAACATTAGATTCAGACGTCCAGATTAACAGGAACCACAAGAATTTCACAGACAAACTCCCTGGAATCTTCCAGGTAGGAAAATATTTTCTAAATGTTTAGATTTATAACAAACAAATTGGTTACTGGGCAGTGTTTTACAAATATTAATTACTAATTATAAAATTTGGACCAAATATGGATGTGGAATTGGTTACATTTTGTTGTTTTGTCTTTGTCTTTATTTATTTATTTATTTTGCTTTGTTTGTAGGATCTTGAGAAGAAAATAATACAATTTCTAAAGAATGAGCTGGACATGTTTAAGAAAATATTACAAAAAGAGAACATGCAATACGTGAAGGACTTTAATGAGAACAGATGCAGTATGAAAGAAGCAGCTCTTGATCTCACGCTCTACTTCCTGAGAGAGATGAAGCAAGATGAAGCTGCTAATACTCTAGAAGGTAAGAGACTCTGTTAGCTGCTTCCAGCCCTGTGTCAATATGTTTTCTCTTCCTCAATCACTGTTATGACTCATATGTCTCTCATATAATGTGTTCATAACCTATGCTGTTTCTTACAATAACAGTCTTCCTTTAGACTTCCACATTCTGCTCCAAACATAACAAACCCAGAGACTAAACAATCTGTCTATTTTATTCCTTTATTTAGATAAGCTGGTCTTCATTCATCAGCTAAAATGTAGCTTAAAGAAGAAATATCAGTGTGTGTTTGAAGGAATTGCAAAGCAAGGTGACTCTACTCTTCTGAATAACATCTACACAGATCTCTATATCACTCAGGGTTGTAGTGAACAGGTCAATACTGAACATGAGGTAAGACAGATTGAAGTTGCTTCCAGACATCATGAATCACAAGAAATACAGGTTGAATGCAGAAATTTGTTTGAAGCACCTGAACAAGACAAGCAGATCAGAACTGTACTGACAAAAGGAGTTGCTGGCATCGGAAAATCAGTCTCTGTGCAAAAGTTTGTTCTGGATTGGGCCGAAGGAAAAGAAAACCAGGATATCAGCTTCATATTTCCTCTTCCATTCAGAGAGATGAACTTAAAGGAGAAAGAAAAACTAAGCTTAATGCACCTTATAACTCAGTTTTTCCCAGAGATAAAAAATCTAAACCTTACAAGAAGGAACCAAAAAGTCCTGTTCATTCTTGATGGTTTGGATGAATTCCGTCTTCCTCTAAACTTCAATGATAATAAGATGTGTTCTGATGTATCTTCACCAGTCTCTCTGGATGTTCTCCTAACAAACCTCATGAAGGGAATTCTGCTTCCTTCTGCTCTCATCTGGATCACCACCAGACCAGCAGCTGCCAGTAAGATTCCTCCTGACTGTATCGACCGGCTGACAGAGATACGAGGATTCAATGATGCACAAAAGGAGGAGTACTTCAGAAAAAGAATCACGGATGAGAATCTGGCCAAAGAAATCATTGATCATGTTAAACAATCAAAGAGTCTCTTTATCATGTGCCACATCCCAGTCTTCTGCTGGATTTCAGCCACTGTTCTCCAGAACATTTTAGAGGAGAAAAGAAATAATGTGAAAAACAATCAGGCTGATGATGCCTCCAAAGCACTGCAGGAGTCAAATACTGAAGACACTCCCAAGACTCTGACACAAATGTACACACACTTTCTCAGATTTCAGATCCAGCAGAGCAGACGAAAGTATGATGGAGAATATACACCAGATGTTTCCTGGGATAAAGATGCCATCTTTTCACTGGGGAAACTGGCATTTCATCAGCTGGAAAGAAACAATGTGATCTTCTATGACACAGATCTGGAAGCCTGTGGTATTGACGTCTCTAAGGCATCAGTGTATTCAGGCATGTGTACCCAGATCTTTAAGCAGGAAACTGGGATTGTTCTTGGTACCATGTACTGCTTTGTTCACTTGAGCATTCAAGAGTTTATGGCAGCTCTTTATGCACATCTGTTTCTAGACATAAAGAAGAGAAGTATATTTGTTCATGAGTCTAAAGAACAGGAAAACAAAAGTAAAACTATGGTTGATTTGCTCAAGACTGCAGTGGACAAGGCACTAGAGAGTGATAATGGACATCTGGACCTTTTTCTTCGATTCCTCCTTGGTTTGTCACTCCAGTCCAATCAGAGACTCTTACAGGGTCTGTTGACACAGCAAAATGATAATGACCAGATCAAAAAGGAAATAGTTCAGTACATCAAGCAGAAATTTGAAGGTAATCTGTCTCCAGAGAGATCCATCAATCTGTTCTACTGTCTGAATGAACTGAACGACCAAACTCTGGTGAAAGACATTCAGACCCACCTTAGCAAAGGAAGTCTCTCATCTGCTGATCTTTCACCTGCCCAGTGGTCTGCTTTGGCCTTTGTGTTGTTGACATCAGAGGAGGAGCTGGAGGAGTTTGAGCTTCAGAAATTCAAGAAATCAGACGAGTGTCTCATTAGATTATCAGCAGTCATCAAAACCTCCAAAAGAGCTCTGTAAGTTAATCATTTCTTGTATTTATCAGAGAAATACATTTATCTAGGGTTCCCAAGAATTTTGGAAAACCTGGAAAATGTATTCCTGATATTTTTTTTTTATTTAAAGGATGGAAAACTAGATGATGGTCAGTTCATCAAATGTCCACTCAAATGTGTGCAGTGAATATCAACAGATAGTTAGCTAACTAGTGATTGTGGTTTATTGTAATGTATAATTCCAGTCTTTCTGCAGTACCAGTAGTACCAAATACTGGGTCAGTGTGGTACCCGCTGATAGACAGCTGCTCAAACATTCCTGTGCATATTTTTGTGAGCACTTTGTAAACAGTATTGTGTTTTAACAACATGTTTTACAGCCAGTGTTGAGCACATGATCATAAGAGTTAAGGTGTTTAATCAGTAATCACTTAGTAATGCTTTTCCTTCAAGCCATAGAACTAACACTTTCTAATGTATAAATCATTGTAATTAAAGCTATTGATTGATTATTATTATTTATTATTTGTATTTAGCAAATGTATTTAATCTAATATTCTGTAATCTTATTTCCTTCGTAGGTTAAATGATTGTGGCTTAACAGACAAAAGCTGTTCAGCTCTGGCTACAGTTCTTGGATCAGATACCAGTCTGAAAGAGCTGAATATGAGCAATAATAATCTGCAGGATTTAGGAGTGAAGCTGCTCTGCTCTGGACTGGGAAATATGAAGTGTCATTTGGAGATACTGAGGTAAATTGTGTGACAGTAGACCAAAATTGAGGTCAACAAAAGCATAAGGTGAAAAACAGACTTGGATAATTTTCAATTACAGTATCAGTACTGTAAAGTTTATTTTCATTTAGTTTTAACATGTTTTACCTGTAAAAACAATCCAATTGTGGTACAGCACTGTAATTCAGGATTTTTAGCACCCAAACCCCATAAAAATCACAATAACTCATAAACATTAGTTCTGGTAATATTCTTTTTAATTGTTGAACATTTTCTTTTTAAAAGTACAAACTACAAAATCGATCTCTAGGATACAGCAGGAAAAAAAGAGCATCACCAGAGTCCCCTGGAGACTTTGTATCATGGCAAACATACACATACTGAAAAGCAAAAATAAGAACACTATCAGTCGTAAGTTTTTGAACACTAAGATTTGTAATGTTTTTTTAAAGAATTTTCTTCTGATCATTAAGCCTGCATTAATTTGATCCAAATTACAGCAAAAGCAGTAAAATTGTGATATATTTTTATTATCTAAATGAACTGCTATTTGAATATATTTTAAAATGTAATTTATTCCTGGAGTCAAAGCTGAATTTTCAGTATAATTACTCGTCTTCAGTATCACATGATCCTTAAGAAATCATTCTAGTATGCTGATAAACATATTTTATTGTCATTATTATCAATATTTAAAACAGTTGAGTAAATGTAAGGATTCTTTGCTGAATAGAAAGATATTATTTAGCAAGGATGATTTAAATTGATCAAAAGTGATGATACAGACATTTATAGTGTTACAAACTATTTCTATTTCTGATAAATGCTGTTTATGTGAACTTTCTATTCATCAAAGAAATAAATGACATTTAAAAAAAATGTGTGTATATATATATATATATATAATTGTTATTTTAAATAATATAAATGGTCCAAATGTGTACTGTTTTTGCTGTACTTTGGATCAAATAAATGCAGGCTTAGTGAGCAGAAGAGACCTTCTTTAAAAAACATTAAAAATCTTACTGTTCAAAAGCTTTTTTTTGAATGTATATAGAGTGTTTATAGAATTTGCCTCAACTGTCAAACTGCTGTATGCATTAAAAAAAACATTATATACTACATATGAACGTAAGAAAATTTTTATTGATTATTTTATAATGAATTGTATGAATGGGCCAGTGAATCACTGATTGAAGGTGTTTAAAAAAGGTTAATTCAGTAATAAAACTGGTGTGTGCAGAGATGACAAACATGGCTTTGTTTAGAACCATTTTTACTAAATGGAGCAAAAAGACAATATTTTCTTCATGATTTAGACATGGTTATCAACAACATTTGGTTCCCAGGGAATAAATACCTTACAAATGTGTACTTTAAATACAATATAACTTGCTTAGGATAAAAGCATCTGAAAAATGCATGAATGTAAATGCAATGTAAAACAAAATCAAATGGACAGCTGGCTGTATGATGATTCTGCCCCTGATGGTCAGCATCTAGTTTGTGCACGTTGATACACACATTTCTTACTTAAACATCATTTGAGGAGATTTACTTTGCTAGATATGAAGAGGCGGCGTAGAAAAGATATTATGCTTCTCTGTGACTAACGTTAAATTTGTCAACTTTGGCTTACTGACATTATTAGCTCACCAGATAATGTTATCATCGATATAGCAGTCATTCACAAGAAGAGGATCCAAAATATACCTCCGACGTTACAGACGACATCCAGACCAGAAACTTGAAAATAACAAACAAAATAAGGGCTTGAAAATACTGTTTAAAATCTGGACAGAAACAGCGTTGTTGGCTAACGCACTTTACCTCAGTATTTCACCTCAGTTCGCTGTTAAGGTTAAATCAGATGAGCTAACTTACATTAAAATGCAACAGAATGTACAAACGTGTTTCTCTGTTTAACTAAGTTTATTTCGACTAATATAGATCACCTTAACTTACTCACCAGTCCATGTTTTCACCGTTATGGCCATAAGTCAGGAAAAAAGGCTACCAACATGAAAAATACGATGAATATTGTTAGTTTGCTGTTAACAGGTTAAAACATCTTAAAATTGCTCAGTTTTTCAGTTTTCAGTTTTCAACAGAAATAAACTAACCTTTTTGTGAAGTTAATGATGGTGCAACATTTCTCTTTTTTCCTTTTACCGCCACTTCCTCTCAACAGGAGAAAATAAATCTCCCTTGCCATTGGTCAGTTTTTCGTGGGCAAGTTCACCGCTGTAAATTTACAGTAGGATTTACAGTAGTGGAGAATTACAGTAGTGATCATATATTTTCCCACAATCCTTTGCAGTTTACAGTAAAATACTTATCTTGCTGTATGCGATCTTACAGTATCCTACTGTAGATATTACAGTAAAATACTGTTCATATTACTGAAATCGGTTGCAGTGTAGTTTATGAATACGTTAACATGAGCAAAGATTAAGTCAAGCTGAAGATGCCTTGTTTATGTGAACTAATGCATTAACTAACGTTTAATACAACCTTATTGTAAAGTGTTACTGGGTTGGCTTTTATTTTTTATTTTTTTAAATAGCTGTATAAATAGAAAAATAGCTGAAATCCCTAATCTGGTGAAATAAACAAGTTGATCTGTTTTTCCTCCGTTTTATTTGCCTTTAAAATGATGTGACTTATTTCATTTTATTCTTATTTTCTGCTCTTCCTCTTTCTGCCAATGTAGGTTTAGAAACTGTAAAATGACAGATGAAGGTTGTTCTGCTGTGACTTCAGCTCTGAAATCAAACCCATCACACCTGAGAGAACTGGACCTGAGCGGGAATAAACTAGGAGACTCTGGAGTGAAAAACCTCAGTGATCTACTGATGAACCCACAATTCAAGCTGGAGAAACTAGAGTTAGTATCATTATACTGTACAGCAGTTACAGTCAGATTAAAGTTCACTGTTTAGTTTAGGACCACTGGACTCTTGACATCTTTGCTGTGAAACAAAACAGAAGTAAAAACAAAAAACAGTCTAACAGATGATTCTGATAATTAGATTTTTTAGACTAATGGTATATTTTTCTAAATCTTTTATTAAGGGAAATGTCTATTATTTAGCATATTTGTACATAGTTAGAAATTGTAAACTACACCAAAATATATTACACATTATTTGATTTGATTGATTTTATGATTTTCGTGAAAATAGACATTTAATTTAGTTAATTGTTCTGTTGTGTGTATACTGATTCTATGTATTGATTCATTATTTGTTGACTGAGGATGAGTCCAGACTTGGATTGTAACTAGTGTCCTCAAATACTCCTGTCTTGGTTTGTTTCATGGTTTATTAGTGACTGTATAGCATTTGCTGATGATCATCATAGATCTGAGTCATTGTTCTTTCTCTTTCTGCCTTCAGTCTGTGTGGATGCAGTATTACAGAGAAACAGTGTCTCATCCTGACTTCAGCTCTGAAATCAAACCCATCACACCTGAGAGAACTGAACCTGAGCTGGAATCAAATCACAAACACAGGAGTGAATGACTTATGTGACGTACTGAAGGATTCACACTGTAAACTGGAGAGATTGAGGTCAGTAACATTCACATACAAGAATCAAAATGATTAAAATCACTTCAACAGTTTAAACCTAAACACTTTCTAAACCAGTGGTTCTTAATTCCAGTCCTCACGTACCCCGCTCTGAATATTTAGCATGTTTCTCTTTGCTAACACACCTGATTCAGATCATCAGCTCATTAGAAGTGAGCTCCGTGCATGAACTGTGTTCTGATTGACATGATCACTACATAGTGTCCATTGCTCCCTACTCCCTGAGCACGGGAAATCTGTTGAAGTTTACTACACTTCGAAACATGAATTCATGGATTTCTTACTAGAGAAGTTTAAAGTTTGACAATAATATTCCTCTGTAAATAAATACTATTTAAATTCACGTCTCGCACACTTCAATGCCCTTTGAATGGAACATATATGTTCGCTTAGAACTGGAGTCATGGGGGAATATCCTGTGATGTCCACTTCTCAGGACACTTACAGACGAATAGAACAAACGTCTGAAGCAACAAGAGAAACATACAAGATGTAACATAGGCTCAGAGACATTCGGATCCATGTGCAAGGCTTTATTGAATATAACACAACTCACGGGAATTCCAATAGAGTAGTTACAAAGCAGGCGGGAATCAACAGGGCTGGCAGCAAGAATCGTCAACGATAGAAACAGTCCAGGGTCATACACGGAAAGGCAAACACAGGGAAAAACGCTCAGAAATATGTCCATGGGAACGATAAGACTTCGCAAAGAAGTTCAGAATGTCCGCGCCTTAAAAAGGCTAGAAATCACTGAGAGAATAGACAACACCTGACCTGAGGCGGAACAGACCGAGGTACGTGTGTAAACAGAGTCCGGGTAGGAACTAAAATGTGGGTGAAGGTTCCCGCTGCGACCGTTCGGAGAGGGCCACAGAGGCACCGTCTGTGACACAAGATGTGTAGAGTGGGGTTCTCGAGGACTGAAATCGAGAGCCGCTGGTTTAAGCTATGGATTGAAGCGCTAGTGTGTGAGACTGTGCAAGAGCCACAAGAGAACATTTTGTAACTAAAAACATTCAGATGATTCAAAAAAGGGATGAGGACAATATCGACCATGACAAAAAGCGGTGAGGACATGTCCCACCCATAAATTACGCCTATGATTATTCTTTAAAAACAAGGTTTTAATAATTTTAGTTGTATTACATGCATTCTACTGACAAATTGTAGTGTATTTCTGCAGTTTTACTCAAATGAACTCAGTCAAATGCTCATGCAGTGACTCTCAGAGCAGTTCTGGAGATATTGTTCATGTATTTATGTCCTCAATTAGTGAGGCAGCAGATGTTAATATCACTGCAAGCCTCACGCGCTTCTGTATGAGTAGCAAACAAAACCACACATGTGCACCATTATAGAGACACACAGAATTGCACTTAAGTCTTTCTTTTGTAGCACTTTATCTATTTGTGTTAATAGATTTCAATTGCAATACATATTTCTAAAGGCTGTTTTGTCAAAATGAGTTTTTTCTTCTACACTGAGCCATAAATCTCCACTTCAGGAATATTTACATACACCAAACTTTGCGGTTTTATTCTTGTCTATATCCTGGAGCTTTTTACAGCAGGATTTGTTCATATATAATTTGCTTGATTTTATACAATTTATCTTCCCAAATTTATTTTTATATATATGTTTGTTTATTTTCAACAATTTACATTGTTTGGTCATTTCTAGAATAACTGATTAATCATCTGAATGTGACATTTTCATTCTGGTTCTAGGCTTTCAAACTGCAGTATCACTGAAGAAGGTTATAAAGCTCTGGCTTCAGCTCTGAGATCAAACCCTTCACACCTGATAGAGCTGGATCTCACAGGAAATGATCCTGGACAATCAGGAGTGAAGGAGCTCAATCATTTACTACAGGATCCAAACTGTCAACTCAAGACACTGAGGTGAGTATTGCTGGGTTATTTCAGATGTTACTTTATCTTTAATAGTACTGTTATTGTGGTTGATCATATTTCCATATTTGTGTCAGAGCATTTTTTTGTTGTCAGCATCACTAAAAGCCACTATCATGTGAAGTTTTAAAATTAAACAGCCAATGAAAAATGGCATAAAGTTTTAAATTAGGGACATAATTTTGCGCACTGGATGTAAATACTGTGAACATTTAGTGCTGCACTGTCTATCATATGTTAATGCCTCATTAAACAAATCTTTTAGTTTTATAGTATAAATTTATGTAAAATATATTGTTTATCATAAATGCCTTTTATACACAATGCAAATAGCAATGTGTAACGTGTTGTTGTTTTCAACTATTCATAACTGTCAGTTCACAGTGTATTTACTAATTAACATAAATCTTTTGAATTTAAAACTGTATTAGTAAATGATGAAACTTACATTAAGGTTATTAAATGCTAGTTGTTCATCATTAGTTCATGTTCACTAATGTAGTTAATGTTATCAAGTGAAGTTTCATAACTTGGATAAATAACTCACATCTTAATGGGTAATTTTGCTGATTTTTAACCTTTGCTTACCTTTATAACTTTTGTGTAGTTTGTAGTATATATAAATTAACAATGTGTAGTCTTTCTCCATGTTACCTGCACACAGATATCACCATTTATTTGTCAGCAAAAGTCTGCCGGAAGATGCAAAACACATTTAGTAAGATGATCATCATAGATCTGAGTCATTGTTCTTTCTCTTTCTGTCTTCAGTCTGTGTGGATGCAGTATTACAGAGAAACAGTGTCTCATCCTGACTTCAGCTCTGAAATCAAACCCATCACACCTGAGAGAACTGAACCTGAGCGGGAATAAACTAGGAGACTCTGGAGTGAAAAACCTCAGTGATCTACTGATGAACCCACAATTCAAGCTGGAGAAACTAGAGTTAGTATCATTATACTGTACAGCAGTTACAGTCAGATTAAAGTTTACTGTAGCATTACATCTTCCAGCCTTTACCATTCGTCATAAATATTCTAACTTATAAATAATTAGATTTAAAGTGTTAGGACTTTGATGGTACTTCTAGGGTGTAGGAAGTAACATTTAGATAATGAAAATTAGGTGAAGAGATGGTGGCAAGAAATCAAACCTAAATCGAAAAATACTGCCAAATAATGAAATTTATTTATACAAAAGTGAAGAATTTAAACAAAAGGATGAAATAAAAAAATATATACAGCGAGAAATATACACAAATCAAAATAAACCCAAACAAATCAATAAATAAACCCAGGGGGAAAAGGGAACGCAAGTGGCGGCAAAAGAAAGAAAATAATATAACAAAACCCAAGCTAACTTATCATTAACCTCTAACCTAACTTCAAATAAAAAGGAAAATAAAAGTCTTCAGTGTTAAAACCCCCTAAATTAACTATACTAACTATCAAAACAAAACATACAAGTGTGGCGCTCACTCGTAACCTGGGGTGTCTCTACAGTTGGATTAAGACGTGTGGTACCGTGTAAGTCAGGTGACATCTTCCAAGTTCCTATCCTCTTTTCCCAGGGGAAAACTAGCGATCTCCAGATCGTAGAACGGATTGCAGAATGCGTATTTGCATCGAGAGGCTAATAACTGTAACAGGGTTCCCACGGGGTCTTAAGTCTAAAATTTAAACATGACAATTTAAGGCCTTAAAAAGTCTTAAATTTGCTGTTCTAGGTCTTAAATAATTTTACACAGGTCTTATTTTTCCGATGTCCATGTAACGCTACATCTAATGCTCATTTAAATTCTCTTTTTGTTGTTTCCATGGTGTTGTAGTTCTTTATTTCACTATTCCAAATATAATTTGCTGTATTTAAACTACAAATAAGACCAACATGCAATAGCCAATCAGCTTTCTGTTATTGGCGCGAGTCTCTCTCAGATTGTACCGCAGAAGTCAAATGGATTTAACTTTTTAGCTATGAGGAAGTGCAAGTTTAGCGATAATTAGCTTGAAAAAAGAAATGAATATAGGGCTTGGCTAAGGCCAGTTTCTAACAACTTTAGTTTTTTTTTCTCTGTGGAAGTTACTGCGCCTTCAGACAGAATCGCAGTAACGTTAGCAGAAATTGATAATGGATAGTGTATTTCTGGTCTATTTGTGAGAAACACACTGAGGTAAAAAATTAAAATGTATAGTTTATTTATAACATGATATAGTTTAGTAATTTACCAAGTGAGCTTTTTGCTGAAAATTCTCACAATTACAAATGTTACATTAATTTTAGCTCAATAAACAAGTAGTTAGTCAAGTAGTTACTTACATATTAGACAAAATATTTCCACTGTTTTGTTCTGTTTCACCAACGGAAATAGTTCCAAACAAGGATCGCATTTTTTTTTACATCAGATATTTCTAGTGGTACTTTTGTGGGGATATTTTGTGTGTAATAGTATCTGCTGATATGAAAAGTTCACTGTATATCGTAGTAATAAATTTAATTAAATTTCATATAGGGTGGTATTAAAAAGGTCTTAAAAAGTCTTAAATTTCACTTGTTCATATCTGCAGAAACCCACTAGGGTTACTACTAGGACAGACAACAACGACCAGGCCAGAACAGAACTTAATTACACAGAAAATTTTATATGACATTTAATATATAAAACGTGATTTAGTATTATATTAACATTTTTTAAATACTTTGTTGTTAAAGCCTACACCCAGTGTTTTCATTAATAAAGTTCCCAAACACTGATGGTTGTTAGCTTTCTCAAGGCACATCAGCTGGCGAACCATTTGACAGAAAAGGCTTAGGAGTCAATATAAAGAAAGATAAGTTTACACAAACTTTATAGCTATGGCAGCGAGACAGCGAATACTTGTTTTAAATCAAAGACAGCGCCGTCCGCAGAGCCAGTTAGTGTATGTCAACTACTTTATAAGAGAAAGCTTTAGTCCACTGACTACCATGTCAGAAGAGACCATTAAAAAAATAACACCTGCCATGGGAGCAAATTGTGCAGCTCTTGCATCTTGTTGGCCCAGATTTACCTCGATTTTTCTTTTTTCTGGTTCATGGCTAGAAAATGTATAAACTTTTAAAATCCTTTTTTCACATGTAACTTTTCTATTAGACATTATGCTCAGTTTTGGACAAACGATGGTAAATGCAAATACTGTAATGCAAATCAACTGAAGGAACCAAGGGTGGAGAATAAATTTTTTACTGTACTGTATATCATAGCCACAGGAACGTTTCATTTCGCCAATATTTAAATTATTATAAGTGTTCACAGCCTAAACAAAATGTTGATATCATGTTAGAATCAACAAATCATATTGCATTTCTGTATCATTTATCACAATCATCTACAGCTACTGTAGCTCTTCAATAAGAAGATCCTCAGAGATCTACATTTAGAAGTGTTTGAATTCGTCCAGAATGAATTAAGGTTGCTGAAAGATCTATTGAGAATCATTCAAATTCTGCTCAGAATTCTGTTATAAACAGCGCTGATGTAGACTATGTCAGAAAACCAGAAGTAATGCCAACTTAAGCACAGTCGAATGTTATTACAGTATTCATTTCAGGGTTTGGACAACCTTTTGAGAGAGAAATTCAATCTCTTTTCAAAGACTTGAACATTTTGAACAAACATTTGTAGCACTTTGAAGCTCTGTTATATTGATTCCCAAAATAAAACTTTGTGGTAAACAAACACTTATGTAAAATTAAAAATAAATAGAATCATGATAACCTTGATTAATTGCAGAAAAATGTGTGATTTTTATTTTATTTTTTTAATTGATTGACAGACAGCACTAATCTTTACTCTTTTATAGATGTTGGTAATATTAGTTTGTTTAGTGAATATGCATTTCAATGTAATTGTATAGGCAAGAGATCAGGATGGGCCCCATCCCCTTGGCCCCATTCAAACTTTCAGTTTGATAATGCGGCCCCCAAATTAATCTTATTGAACAGCCCTGAGCTAGAACAGGGAAGATTAAGGAAAAGTTAAATTATTATTATTTATTTTTTTATGATCATTCTTCTTTCTGTCTTCAGTCTGTGTGAATGCAGTATTACAGAGAAACAGTGTCTCATCCTGACTTCAGCTCTGAAATCAAACCCATCACACCTGAGAGAACTGATCCTGAGCGGGAATCAAATCACAAACACAGGAGTGAATCACTTATGTGACGTACTGAAGGATTCACACTGTAAACTGGAGAGATTGAGGTCAGTAACATTCACATACAAGAATCAAAATGATGAAAATCACTTCAACAGTTTAAACCACAACACTTTCTACTCAATATGCTATCACTTCACATTATATTAATGTAATTAGCAATAAGCAATAAAAAAATAACATTCATTTATTTTTTAATAATCTTTTAAACATTGTTTTAAAACGTTGAACACTTTCCTTTTTTCCCTGTGTTTTTACCTTTATTATTATTATAGGACAGTATTAGGCCCATAATTCTTCACGTCAGTGAATTAATGCATGGATATGTAATAAACATTAGTACTCTTAAACTATGGAGTTAAATTAATGCCTTAAAGATTACACAAGAACACTTAGTGAACACAAGACTGTAAGCGTAAATTAAATTTGCATGCGCAAGAGACGCTTTGTAAAGGTGTAAATCGCATTTCAAGCGTAAGAAAAAAATCATTTGCAGTATTTTACTGTTACTCGTAAGTGTAATTCATGTATTGTGAAACTGCAGCTTCATGTTTACACAAAATAAATATGATTTGTATTCTTCTGACTTCCATTTTTGGCCCATTGTTTTTGCTAAAATATGGTCAATGAATATGATATGATCTGTGAATAGTGATTTACGCATGAAAACAACAGTTTAAAATATTTCAAAACGGATTGACTGCGTAGAACCAATCTGTATGTGTAAAAATACAAACTGTTGCAAATGTCTAAATGACTTGTTTGCTAAGAACGCGTTGTTCTTCTGGGTTGAATTCCAGGCTTTATACTGTAATAGGTTGCGCTGTGCCGGATGTGAGCACAATAATACAGATAATGAGCTCACACGGGAAAGGCTGTACAGTATCTCTTCTTAGATTTATACAAATTAAATAAACACAAATATGTTTTATTGAAGTAGACCTTTCAAGCTGTTTATATAACTGTCACAGATTTGTAGGTTGAGGAGTGGAAATAAGGTGCTGGAAACCGGAGTAATAATAAACACTGATATTTATTGAGCAAATAACAAAGAACATGGAGCAGAACCAAACTGAAGTAACAATTAACGACGGACACTGGGGTGTGATCAGACACAGACTTCAATACACAGAAACAGGGGTGTGGCTACAAACAAGATAACGAGGGGGAAATACAAATAAGGGCAAGACTAAACCAATGGGAACAAAACCAAAGGGGAACACAAGGACTAAACCATTTAGACTAGAAACATAGGGGGAAAAACACTATGGAAAACAGAACAGAGACAGACACAATCCTGACAATAACAAGCTGTGGCAGAAAGCGCACCCTATTTTTTTACAAAAGCAATTTGTAACGTTTTGTTGTTTTTGTGGAAGTACATAAAATAAAGCAGACATTTGTATTTCTTTCCTGTTATCACAATGTAAAGCATCGAGAAGTGCAGTGTTACGCTTTATATGAGATGTATATTTGCAATAAATATGGCCTATGCAACAGCCAACCATTATGAAGAAACGTTATTATGACTAATTTGCAGAGCAGTAGCGGTAACTCATCATCACAATACAAAGAAACCGTTTGACATTTCTCTTTGTTTCTTTCTGTTCATATTTCAATTTAGATAAAGAAATATTTCATGCGTCGAATATTCAAAAATAACTGTTTTGATCAGAGTCCTCTGGGTCTGAGTGCAGTTACTAGATATATTATAGACAAATTGGAGATTATTCTCAAAAACATGTTTCTACAATCAAAACTATTACATTAAAATACATTTTTAAGAGTGCATTTCTATAACTTCAGCAGCGTGCAGATCCTGGTTTATGTCAGGACTGTGGTGAAGGCAGCACGGACAATTCAAATAGCTCACTCACATAACGTAACCCTATGTCTTCAATAGGGAAAATCTGATCGTTTTTATGAAGTATGTCATTATTACTAGAAAAAACATGTTGTTTTAATGAGATAATTGTGTCATTTTAACTATGTTTTGTTTTACAGCATATTTTATTCCTGTTTTTTCAATAATTATATTGAACCAAATTTTTGTTTAAAAAATGGAATCGTCCCTGATCAGTAGACAGATGAAATTATGTATGTGTGTAGTGCAAATACTAGGCCATCTGTATATCATCAAAATTACAATAAAGTAATATATCATATATAGCCTGTTGAGGAGGAAAGATTGGAATTCAGTATGAACACATAGCCTAATTGTACACAACAAATAATCATGTTTTACTTAAGTTATTTATTTAATTAATTATTTAAGTATCCGTACATTAAAAGTACCATTCCTCTGGCAGGGAGAATGATCCTGAACTAAATGGAGATAAATGTTTTGGCACGTGATGTATTTAATGAACCAGATAAGAGTAAATGGAGAGTCCGCGAGAGTCTCATTTAAAGGTTGTATCAGCGATTTCTAGCCTGAAACATAAAGTGTAAAATTCAGCTGATCTTTCATCACGATCCGCTCGCTGCCTGTCCCATAAATTGTCTGTGAAAAAACCGCATCTCTCTGGTCAGCCTAGGGTCCGAGATATGCCAAAAAAACAATCGGCACTACCAACCATTCCACAGCAAAAACAAACATTGTTCCAACCAATCAGCGTCAGGGGTTTGGTGTTGTGGACTTTCGCTCCGCCTCCCTCACATCCCTGCACCAGTAGGAAAGTCCACAACACGAACCCCCTGACGCTGATTGGTTGGAACACGGTTTGTTTATCTGTGGTTATAGTTGATAGCGCCGATTGTTTTTTTGGTATATCTCGGACCCTAGGCTGACCAGAGAGACGCGGTTTTTTCACAGACAATTTATGGGGCAGGCAGCGAGCGGATCGTGAATAAAGGTCAGCTGAATTTGACACTTTATGTTTTAGGCTAGAAATCGCTGATACAACCTTTAATTGGCTACAAGAAAGTGGTGGACCTGCCCTCAAAAATATAATGTTGTCTGTCTGTTCAAAGTTTTTTTCTGAATTATGCCTTGACAAAATGAGATAACAAAAATTCCCTCTGTTGAAACATTTGACTTTAATATGTCATTGACTTCATCCAGTGTTTAGATTTTTGTACTAGAGATGTATGCAAATTAGTGTATATTTCATTAAATAATGTCTCATTAGCATGTTTAAACCTAACATTTTAGAAAACTTGTAACACAAAAATGTTTGCAATTATAAATGTAATCAATCAACTAATAATCACTTAATAAGTAAGTGACGTGATATCTGTTAGTACTTTTTTTTTTACCCTATTCACCTGCAGTGTCTCGTCTTAATAAAAAATAAGTTATAGACCTGTTCTATAGGAAAGGTAACCTTAAATGACTTCTGTTGTGATCTGATGCTATAGGGACAATAAAATTAAATGAAATTTGACTTTCAAGGGGGACTGGGGCACCCCTCTAATATAATAATAAAATATAATTATTATATAATGCCCTTAATCTACCCCTTACACAAGATCTTCTGCAGTTTTAGACTTAAAAAAAAAAACCTTTGTTTTGTAGGAATTATAAGCTTCTTTCCAAAAAAAAAAAAATGTCCCATCAGGGTCATAATTTTACCTTGAGGGGATATTTGGTCCCCTTGACCACAAGTAGTATTTAAAACTTGACAAAAAGTAGTGTTTGAGAATGTCTGAATATATATATATATATATATATATATATATATATATATATATATATATATATATATATACAAATTCATAACCTTATAAAAGAAAGAAATTATGTCCAAAAACATCAAGCTTATCTTGAAGCATCTTGGAGATGTTGCCACAGTTCTTCTGGATTTAAGGCCGTTTCACACTGAGCGTGATGCGAAAAAGCGAAGCAAATTGCCAACGAGCGGTGCTTTCAATTTGATAACCTTCTGCTAATGCAATGCATTTTTCCTCAGATATGTATCTCGAATATGGATTTAACATCATCTGCTGCTCAATATACAGCATTAAACTGAGATCAAATTTGGTTTCACACCAGAAACACAAACTATCTATAATGTTAAATACATCTTAAAATATAATAGATGAACAATTAGCATTAAGCTATATTTGAAAATGTATCTGATTATTAATGTTGTTGTTGTTTTTTGGCTTTAAACTCATTTAAACCATCACTGAGTTCTTGTAATAACATTTGAGAGGGTGGAAAAAATCCTTGTGAATGATCTCGTCTGGTGTGAATAGCCCCATAGGGATCTATTGTTTCAATTGAAAAGTGTCATTGAGCCAAATGTTTGCGTTCAGCATGAAAAGGCCTTTAGTCTGTCTCAGTTTGTTGTGTTTCTTCATGTCATTCCAGACGGACTGATGATGATGAGATCAGATCTCTGTGTGGAGCACTGGCTGTTGTCAGACTCCTTGTGCAAACTAAAATCTCACTGGATTATTACAACTGTGATCGTTATGTTATGATGACGATATTTTTTGTTTATATATATATATATATATATATATATATATTTGTTTATATCTTAATATTATTATAGCTTTAATTAACCATTTTCACACACAAGCATTATCTGACTCTCCTCCTGACCGCAGACGCAGGTTTACAAGACACTTTTATCTGCGTTTTTCAGTCAAATTCTTGCGTTTTCCTCCATATGAACAGTATATATTCATACAAGATAAGAAATTAAATTTCTAGGTTTGACCAATTTCCATAAACAACTTAAAACATAGGCATTTCGAGTTTCTGCTAGTGATTCCTATGGAGAAAAATAACTTCCTGCCCTCCAGCTGCATTTCACACGTCATCAGAACCACGTGATTGGAAACAACCTATTGCTCTTCCTGACACACCTGGATGTGTAGCATCGAATTGCTTGGCGAATTTGAATCGGTGAATTTTTTGGAAGCAAAAAAATACGCACCGAAATGTCCTGTCAAGTATCAAAGGTTGCATTGAAATTATTTAGTATTGAAATTTTGAACACTGCAATTGTTAAATTTGTATTTTAAAATAATATGAATATTTAATATTTAAATTGTAAACAATGTAATATTGAAAGTCGTATTTTAAAATAATCTGTATTATTAACATTGAAAATTTTACAAATGAAATTTTATGTTTCCTGTTAATACAATGCATTTTATTTCAGTTAGTGCTATACAGCACCGTATTTTGCTTTTTACATTTGTCAGTGTTTTACTTCCATAAAAAATATATTACATTGATTTTACTGAAAATTTAAAAAGTTACATTTCAGGTGTTCAGTCACTTTTGACCATAAAGACCACAAGTGTATCTCACAAATGAGGAGCATCAGAAGATTAAAGCATGAAAGTGACTGTAAGCTGGAGATACTAAAGTGAATTGATATCTAACAATTTAATTTGTCAGAGTTTGCTTTACAACTAATATTAAATTAAATTAAGTTTTAGTTCATTTGTATATGGAATAAAATATAATTGTGTTTAGGGATTTTCATTGTTCAGGTCATTTCTAGAATAACTGTTTAATCATCTAAATGTGACATTTTCATTCTGGTTCTAGGCTTTCAAACTGCAGTATCACTGAAGAAGGTTATAAAGCTCTGGCTTCAGCTCTGAGATCAAACCCTTCACACCTGATAGAGCTGGATCTCACAGGAAATGATCATGGACAATCAGGAGTGAAGGAGCTCAATGATTTACTACAGGATCCAAACTGTCAACTCAAGACACTGAGGTGAGACCTGATCAAATAATGGTACACAAATAAATTTGAATGTTTTTTTGTTTTTTTTTTGGTTAGCCATACAATAATCTGGACAATGTTTCATCAGAATGATCATATCAAGTGCTGTGGGTTTTGTTGAACTGATGATCAAAGTCAAAGTCTGCTTTTTTGTCAAATCTACCGCCTGTGTTACTCACAGACCCTTGGTGCACACGGATAACACTAACAGTAGAATGTAAAAATACAGACAAATACAGATTAAATATAATATAAGTACAAGTATATTAATAAGGACATGTAAACAAGATAAAGTAGCTCAAGGCACATGTCAGAGAGTGCAAACCAGTGAAATAAACAAACAGTGCAGATATAATGAGTGTAGTGCAAAAAGAGCTTATCATTCTGTTTAAAGTGACAAAGAGCTCAGAGAGCAGTCTTTATTTAACTGTCAGAAGAGGTAGTTTTCAGTCCAGTGCTGCACAGAGTGACTGGTGTGGGTCAGTGTGTGTTAGTGGGAGGGGGCTGGAAGATCCTGGGGATGTGGGAGTGGAGGGTCAGAGTTCAGTAGTGCATGGGGCAAAAGAGGGGTGGGGGCAGAGTCAGAGAGAGTTGAGTTTCCTGACAGTCTGATGGATGAAGCTGTCCTTCTGGTTAGAATGCTCTCGATGGTGCCTCTGTAGAAGGTGCACATGATGAGGCCTCGGGCTCTGGCTCTTCTCAGTTTGTGGAGGAAGTAGAGACGCTGCTGTGCTTTCTTGGCTAGTGCAGTGGTGTTGTTTGTCCAGGAGAGGTCCTCTATGATGTGCCCACCCAGGAACTTGGTGCTGCTCACTCTCTCCACAGTCAACTGTTGACTCATGCTCAGTGTGTGCTCTCCTAAAGTCAAGAACAATCTCCTTCATCTTCTCCACATTCAGAAAGAGATTGTTGTCTCCACACCAACCAGGTGCCTCCCCTTGCTCCTGTAGTTTGTCTCATCTCTGTTGCTGATGAGATCCATCACAGTGGTGTCGTCCCAAACGTAATGAAGAGGTTGTATCTGTGTGATGGTGTGCAGTCGTGGGTCAGCAGAGTGAAGAGGAGGACCTCAGCACACATTAGGCTCGTTTGAGATGCGCCTCGCCTGAAATATAGGCCAGAGTAGGCGGCTGCAGTTAAGGGAGGAGTGAAATAAGTGCAGTCAAGACGGACAGTTCTGATCTCCAGAAGCGCAAGATATACCTATGAGATCAAAGGCGGATATCGCGTTATTCACACTCAACCTGCTGTGTTGCTGATAAACATGATATAATTTTAGTTCTGTTGCTTTTATATGAAAATAAATATGATGCACAAGACACATCATCATTAAATGCATCATTATAAGCCACTTGTAGTCTCTGAAGGCTGGCTTTTTTGTAATTCCACCAGAGATTTGCTGTGTACAGAGAAGTACAATATGCTTTGAACAAAATTAATTAAAAAGTTAATAAAAAGGCATTGATATGAATATCTTAATGAAATTAAAGAAACATAAATATTTTACGTTTTTTAGCTAAAAATACATAGCTATGTGTATGTTTTAAATGTTGAAATACGTCTAAATTGTAAGTTTTAGCATCAATAAAATGTACAAAAATGTAGGTTTTGTGCCTCTAAATGTTGCGTATAAATTCCTCCGTATAAACGATGAGAGCAGGCTGTTGTGGGACACCTGTGTTCATTGTGAGGGTGCTGGATGTGTTTCTGAGACACAAACTGCCTGAGGTCTCCCAGTCAGAAAGTCAAACAGTTGCACAGCGAGGTGTTGAGCCCCATTGATTGAGCTGAGTTTGTGAATGAGCTGTTGAGTGAATGATGACTGTCAACACAGTTTAGTGTGCTGCTGTTCTGGAGTATGGTATACCTTCCTCATTAACATCAACTTTTTTTATAGACACTTTTACTCAAACTATTTAAATGTTTCTGAACACACTGTAGTTTAATTGCCATCAAGCTCAGATTCACTCTATCACTATATCTCTACAGCAGGTCTTTGAGTCTCCAGATGATCATTCAAAACATTCAGTTTCACAAGACAGTTTTCTGCCATTTCTATTATGTGACTATTAGACTTTCAATTATTATGTATTTATTTGTGTATTCAAATTTTCAAAGAAAGGTTTTGCAATTACTAGAGCTCATTTTAAAGCAATAACATATCGTATCAGCGATTTTTCTAATGCCATAGATCTTTAAATCAGAACTAAATTGATCTTGCCTGCTTCATCTTGTTTTCTGCAGGTTTTTGGGTCCTGCTGCAGATGAAGGTTGTCAGTATGTGACTGGAATTGTGGGTAAAAACCCGTTACTCATGAGAGAGCTGGATCTGAGTGGACATAAACTAGGAGACACAGGCGTGAATCAGATCTCTGCTCTACTGGAGGATAAACACTGTCAACTCAACACACTGATGTGAGTATTGCTGCTTTAGTTACAATCTTACATTACTTTTAATAGTACTGTTATTGTAGTTGATCATATTTCCTCATTAGTTTGAGTCAGAGCTGTTTTTCTCAGCATCACAAAGAGCCACTAATGTGAAGATCCTACTATTTCTTGCTGGATCGGGTGTAATGGTCAGACAGGGCCGATCTAAATCCAGTATTGTGTGAACTGCTCTGTGTTTCTGTTAAACCAAACAAAAGGCATACAAACACAGTATTCCAAGTTTTCTGAATCTATTTGATAGTTTAATGTGAGATACAGATATTTAAGGCCTTACACTAAAGTTAATGTAACTCTTTTCTCTGCTGCGTCTGTCAGTCATTCTCTGTTCAATTCAAACTCTGGTCGTGTTCAGTTACAACAGTCAGCTCCATAAAACTCTCTCCAAGATCTTTCAGTGTCCCATTATTATTGATTTATAGATAAATGACTATGATTTTGCATATATATGGCTGTTTATTGTTGTTTCTAAATCATGTTTCCGGGTGTCTGTTGAACAAAACACAGCATAGCAAAGACTATCAATAGTTTTTAACATGCACATTAACTGAAATTTAAAACTGTTAAAGGAAAAGGCTCAATAAACTGTTGCACAGATATAATACACAACAATATCTTTGTTATTTGAATTTTTAATGTGAAGAGTTGTGTGCTGTGACGAGTCCATCATTTTGTGCACCGTATACAAATACTGTAAACATTATTTGTTTTGTCCTATCTATCATATGTTGATGCCTCTGTTAAAATATTTCGTTTTATAATATTTATATTTATGTAGAAATATATTGTTTTTCATCAATACTTTTTATAACCACAATGCAAATAGCAATGAGTAACATTTTACCAGATTCAGTGCTGCACTTTTATTTGTTCCCCATCAAATGATGTTTTTTCACAAAATGTTTGTATTTATAAAATTATTAATATTGTGCACTGATTTTTCTAGAATAAATTTTGCTACTAAATTATCCACTAACTGTTTATAATATATTTTTTCATAGATTATGATTATGAATATGAACATACTGTATATACATATGTAAATATATATACATATATAAAACAACTTGCATTTAGGAATACAAGAAACAATTCATTATAAAGAGGCAAATAAAATTGTGCTCGTAATACAAAGTATCAGACATTATTTAGTTTAGTATGAGCTAGAACAGGGAGGATTAAGGAAAAGTGAAATTAATATTGTTTTTTATGATCATTTTTATTTCAGTCTTCAGTCTTCTTTCTTGGGTAAATACACAATTACAGAGAAACAGTTTCTCATACTCCTGTCTTGGTTTGTTTCATATCAAGATTTCATGATTTTTCTGGTTTATTAGTGACTGTATAGCATTTGCTGATGATCATCATAGATCTGAGTCATTGTTCTTTCTCTTTCTGTCTTCAGTCTGTGGGGATGCAGTATTACAGAGAAACAGTTTCTCATCCTGACTTCAGCTCTGAAATCAAACCCATCACACCTGAGACAACTGAACCTGAGCAGGAATAAACTAGGAGACTCTGGAGTGAAAAACCTCAGTGATCTACTGATGAACCCACAATTCAAGCTGGAGAAACTATAGTTAGTATCATTATACTGTACAGCAGTTACAGTCAGATTAAAGTTCACTGTTTAGATTTGGACCACTGGACTCTTGACATCTTTGCTGTGAAACAAAACAGGAGTAAAAACAAAAAGAAAACAGTCTAACAAATGACAGGAGATGATTCTGACAGATTTATACAGGACTA
>NC_133367.1:7926326-7958826 GCF_049309525.1 Garra rufa | reverse complement strand
TTCTGCAGATATGAGTCTGATATTGACCGCAGTATTGAGTTGTTGTTGTTGTGAGGATCTGATGTGTTTCTAGTGAACATTAAACCACATCACCAACTGAACCACACCACAGGATTGATTTAACTCTTAACACACAACCAAACAACTGAGATGAAGAAGATTACACTGGAATATTACAGCAAAGTCCCAGTCTTTATTTCACTCTCCATATTTGATCTGTTCAAGATCACAATAGTCGTTTGGATAACGAGGGAAATACTTGTTTGTCTACTAAAATACATATATTTGTGTACATGAGGAAATCAAAGAATATTGTGTATCTTGTTTAAATTAACTTCTTAATGTAATAGCATTGAGTTCTTATTTTTAGTTTTTGTTTTTGTTCCAATCTTTCTGTCAAGATAATTCGTTTATTATGATGTAAACATCCACAGCTTCATCCCAGCGAACAATTTCTCGTTCCGTTTTTTAGTGTTGTAATACTCGAGTACGGTCTCGAGACCATTTTTTGCTTACTCAGTCTCGTCTCAGATATTTTCCTTGTGCCCCGAATATGGTGGGAAACGTATAAAAAAGAAACGTATGTATGTGTGTGTGTATATATATATATATATATAAATTATATATGTTACAATATATTGTGTAAAGTTTGTTTCTGAAAATCGGTTCTTAATTTTCATTGATGACTGCAGTGTTATTAGGGGTTAAGAAAGTCATAATTATGATTTCAGGTGGTCTTAAATGTGGGACTGAAAGACAAGAATTGCGATGAAACTTCAAAAGGCTATCCATTGAATAAATCTGAGCGCTGCACGATTCAAAGTCATTTGCTGCTTTGTGTCCCATTCTGACAGCGCCTCCTGCTGGAAGACAAACACAGAGTTGTTCATGGTAATTTTTTTTCACAGTCTGTGATGTGATGGATCCAGAAGATAATGTTATAAAAATGTAAACAATTAAATAGTTTAAACAAAGGCAGTAAAATATGTGTATATGTTATTTAAATAATACTTGATTGATAATAATTGTTTAAATTAATATAATTGATTTATTCTTTGAAACTTTAATATTAATTCATGCAATTGCAATGCCTTGATTGAAGTTTGAACTCTCTGAATCTCTTCTGACAGTTTGTTTGTTTGTTTGTTTGTTTGTTTGTTTGTATGTTGGGGGTAAGGGTGCTAAAAGGCTCTTTATTGTTGTTAATTGTAGACTGTTAAAATACAGTATGTAATGAGTAAGATTTTGGAAGATTGTAAATTGTATGATGTAACTGTTTATAAGTTATTTATATATTGCTGTTATTAGTATCTAAATGCAACACCTTCAACTTTAATCAAATGTTGGCATCATGCCATAGGCCAATAAGTTTTGACTCCAGCTAAGCTCCCTAGTCTGAAAATATTATTCTGAGAAAAAGTTTGGTAGACAAGTGTGCCAGCTAGACTGCTCCTATAGCCAACAATCCCCACTCTACCCTTCGTCAATTTAATGGCTGAATATGATACTTGGGTGATGTTAAATGTAAGTAAATCATGAAAATCTGCTCTTGTTTTTGATCGGTCTCGACTCCTCAAAGACTAGGTCTTGTCTTGGACTTGGCATAGGCAGTCTCTTCCCCATCACTACCGTTTTTATTTATTTATTTATTTAGGAGAACATTCTGTGTTTGAGACTGTAACAATATTAACCTGTGGTGGCAGGATTAATTATAATAATATTTCTCCTCAGGTGTTTTATATGTATATATATACATATGTGTGTGTGTGTGTGTGTGTGTGTGTGTGTGTGTGTGTATTGTCTCAGTCGGTGCAGCAGATGGCGCTGTGAACCGCGCTGAACTCAAACTCAGATCCGTGCCAACATGGCGGCGGCCGCCGGAGCTCTTCTGCCCGGTGACGGGCTCGTGATCGCGGGTAAACTCTACTCGGGTGTCGCGCTCACTCTGGACAACTGCCTGCTGCCCCCCGAGAGCGTGCACTGCAGCCTCTCGCGCGCACACGGACTGTCCACGCGCACAGAGGAGCAGCTTCGGATCCGCGTGTGTGAGATGATCCAGAGCGCAGGAATCCTGCTCCGCTTGCCTCAGGTCCGCGCTGGACGAGCTTCTCTGTTCCCTAGCAACGATTTGTCCCCCTACTCTTGACAACAAACCTGCTCTAAACTAAGATGGTTAACTAGCTCTCAGCTTGACCAAACTAGTCTGGTTTGTTTGGAGAATGGTTTTGGGCTTTTGTAACGTAAGTCTGGTCTAGTTAAGATCAGTGTTGGGGGTAACGCTTTACAAGATACCTAATAATATGACTTTTTCCAAGTAACTAGTAAAGTAGCGCATTACTTTTTAATTGACCGTTACTTTTTCAAATAAGTAACGCCCGTTACTTTCCCCCTCATTTATTGATTAAAAGCTCTCCTGTCCCCATGTTGAGAGAAATTGTAAGATGTTACTTTAGTTCTAGAATAAATGTGAACATGCATTACTTCATCTCACTCACTAAAAAACAGATACAATGTTACTCAAAATACATAAAAACTTTAAATTCAACGCAAACCTGCAATAATTAGGCTAAATATGTGAAATAACAAAAACATCCTTTATGTATTTAATCCCATTTTATTAACCAATGTCTTTGCTGCCGCCCTTCGATGATCCAGTTCATCCATACTAATAAGCAAAAATTACTCGAGAAAATCTAACATTTGTTTTCCTTTTTTTTATTGCTGAAGAGTTGACATTTGTTCTTCTGTCAATTTACTTTTCTCTAAGCCTGAGGCTTTTGCTGTAATAAGGCTTTTACATTTGCCAAAAATAGAACTTTTTATAATTAAAAACAAACAAGCAAGCCCTGCCCAGATTTCAAAAGTAACGCAAAAGTAACATAACGCATTACTTTCCATAAAAAGTAACTAAGTAACGTAATTAACGTGCCTGATGCTAAACTAGTGCTCATGACAGAAGGACGTGGCTGTGTATCAAAGGTAAAAAATGATATAAATACTGTTCAGTTTCTCGCAAAATCCAATCGTTTCGTGTCTTAGGACATCAATGTATCGTCACGAGCCGCAGGGTGTAATTTGGATTTGTCTGTGCATGTTTTTGTTTACTTTTAAAGGTCTGGTGCCCATCCATTCACATTATTTGGCTGGCATACTGCACCGGTTTTCGTTAAAAATTTTCGTTTGTGTTCTGCTGAGGAAACAAAGTCACCAAATCTTGGATTCCCTAGGGGTAAGCAGATAAACATAAAATTTAAATTTTTGGGTGATCTATCCCTTTAAGTTTGTTGCATTTAAAATTAGCAGTATCTAGCATTATTTGTTTTCATCCTGTTTTATTCATTTATTTATTTACTCCAATTAAAGGCCCCATTATCCAACAAAACTTTCACAAACAAAACTTTCTGATGGGCTGGATTTGTCCAGGGCCGAATTTTAACCCCAGTCCAACCCTGCTAATAGTCCACTCTAGACGCTCTAGTCGTAATTGCATTTTTACTAGTTACAATTTCAATTAGCTCTACAAATGAATTTTTACTAATATGTCCCCTTTGATTTCCATTCATTTTTTAATTACAGAGCCCTACAATTGAATTATTACTAGTAACAGTTATAATTACAGAGCTCTCTAAATACATTTTTCCTAGAAATAATTCCATTTAGATTACGTGATTTTTCTGGTTTATTAGTGGCTGTGTAGCATTTGCTGATGATCATCATAGATCTGAGTCATTGTTCTTTCTGTTTCTGTCTTCAGTCTGTGGAGATGCAATATTACAGAGAAACAGTGTCTTATCCTGACTTCAGCTCTGAAATCAAACCCATCACACCTTAACTCAAAAACATACAATTTAAATAGTAACTAATTTGCAATTTGTTCCATTGAACACAGTTTTTTCCTCTCTCTTTGTTCCACCTTACAGTGTAGATGAAGATTCAATAGATGATAAATGCTGTCTATCATAGTTTGAGATCCTGATGAAAGGAGCAGTAAACATCAGGTGAGGATCCACAGAAGAGCTTCACTACTGTTCTGTTACCTAAAACATTTGTTATATTATATTTTATACATATTGTTATTCTATTCTACTTCATATGAAGTTATGTGTGTGTCTGTTGTTAATGTCCAGATATCCAGTATATTGTCTTTGTTCTGTGGATGGAGTCTCTCCTTCATCAGTCCAGACCAACTAAACATTTTCACCAGTTAACAGCATTTGTGTCTTTCTCTCTCCTCTAGATCCTCAAATACATTGTAAGTGAAAGAAAGCAAGGAACTATCATCTTTATATCGGTTATAAGTTTTCCTCATGAAAAAAATCTCTTTAACCATGTAAGACTAAATCAATGTTTTTGGAAAGTACTTGCTTATTATTTTGTGACTTGCTGAGGGTTTAAGAGTCATGTAACTGACAGTATCAGATGGAGCCATACATGGATGACAATACTATCAAACAGATATTTTGACTTTAAATACTTTGAATAAAATGAATTACCTACAAATACCTAGAGACTGTAAATAAAATCACTGAAGAAGTGTTAAAGTGTTTGTGAACAGGAAGAACAAAGGCAGGGAGGATCTCAAACTAAAGTCTTCAGTATCAGCAGTGATGTTGAAGATGGAGGTTTGGAGGCTTCAGCACCTGATCTTTATGAGGATTGATCAGTAAAAATACAGAAACAATCACCAAATGTCCAGTAGAAAGATAAACACTTTCAGAAATTATTTAAACATGTCAGAAATGATCCTGTAAATCAAAGAAATCTGCTGCAGATTTGTCAGTGAATTCACTTCTTGTGGAAATACTACACTGATTTTCAACAGAATAAGATTTACTGCTGTATGATTAGCTCTGGTTATATATATATAACAGTAGTTCATAAATGAAAACACTTTAAAACCAACAGCTTTTATGAATTCAGTGTGTTTATACACACATGCTAAATCTTGTGTATTACAGTTTAAAATGATTTCTAATGCATACAGGTGAAACAAATGAAATAATGCAGCATTAATATAAACATACAAGCACACATGGGTGATATCGAATAACATTTCAGCCACAGTACAGAGTCAGCTCTTTTGAGGGTTTCTAATGATATTTTATATGGTTTGAATAAATACAGGATTTATTACAAAACGCTGCTATATGTTTTCAAAGAGTATATTTGTGATTGAATCAGTCTGCATCAATCTAACAGGTCTCTGCATTCAAATAATCAATTGCACTTTATAGTTCCTCTGTCTTACTTAAAGTAAAGATGATCGGGTCTTTTCTGGTGCAGCTCCAAGGCTTTGGAATGACCTTCCTCTGTCGGTAAAATCGTCTCCTACACTCAGTGTATTTCAGTTCTTGTATAGGTTCTTGTGCTGTATTATTTTTTTATTAGTGTTAGGTGGAGACTTTGAGTTTACAGTTGTGAAAGTATCAAGGCTAAGCACTGTGAACTTTGTTTTCTTACTGATCATATCCAGTGGAGAAGCATATACCCATAAGGAAGTTGTGGTTTGTGATTTGACTTTTTTTGGTAACACTTAGATCAGGGAACACATTAACCATTGAGAGTTTTCTCTCAATAATCTCACAATTTTCTGCTTACTCTTGATAGTAAGGTAGTTGTTTGTAGTTTGTAGTAGTTGTTTGGGTATAGATTAAGGTTAAGGGATGTAGAAAATGGCTAGGCAATAATATGTGCTTTATAAAGTGCTAATAAACAGCAAATATTCTAGTAATATTCATGCTAATAAGCAACTAGTCAATAGTGAATAGTGTACTTCCCTGAGCTAAAGTGTTCCTTCATTTTTGTTAAATTATGTTCATGGTACTTAACTATAATCTATGAGCAGCAACTGAGTGTTTCTGATTAAACTGAACTCAACAGACTTCATGAACAAAGGTAGTACTGTAAGTTTGCTCTGTTTATGTTGCTCTGTAAATGTTAAAAAGTTTTCTGTAGTAAGATATAATGATGACAAAACACACATTATTTCTGAAGCAGGAAGCTTTCAGTACAAATGTATTAAAATGTGGTTCATTGCAATAACTTTTCTACACTCTCACTTTTCCGCCAATAGATGATGTCTGACTGTTACAGCAGCTTGTTTAGGTCTGACTAATGTTTCAGATTCATATGAAACGGTAAGAACTATTAAATTTGTTGAGTGTCGTCTCTGTGCTGCTGCTGGTTACTTTGTAAAGTCCAGAGTCTGTGTTTCTGTGAGTCTGTGCTCATGTTATCAGACTATTGTCAGTGTGTTGAGGTTTTGTGTCTTGGATTTTGTTCATGGTTTTGCTTCTATTTTTAGTCTTTGGTTTCTTGATCCTTGTCCAGTTTGAGATCATTTGTGTTTCTGTTTGAGTCTTTGTCTATAAACACGGCTTTCCTTTTTCTGAAGTGGACATATGTAATTTAATAGTATCAGGTGTGGTTTAGGGTTTTCAGGTCTGCTTCCACTGTTTGGTGAAAGGTCTTCTTTGGTCTTTCTCTCTTTCATTTTTCTTCTGATATTCTTGTTATATATTTCTTGTTATCTTGGGTGATTTGTCCAGTCCATCTCCATCACCTTCTTATGATGATGGTATTCATAGTTTCGTCATTGCACCACATGAGTAGTTGTTGGTTAGAGATGGTTGTGGACCAGAAGATCTACAGGATTCTGGAGGTGTGGAAAGTTGATAGTTAGGTGGTTCTGTCATTGTCTAACATTCAGAGCTGTAAAGTAAGGTGGAAAGGACACATCTCTGATACAGTGTCATGTTAGTGTTGGACCTCCACATTGTCACAGTTCTGTCAGGTTATGTCTTTGGTTTATCCCATTTGTCTTCCCCCCCGTTGATCTGTGTCATTTGGTTTAGTCCTCATCACCGTAATCTGTTTCACCTGTTTCTCTGTAATCAGTCACCATTTATAAGTCTGTTTGTTTGAAGAGTCGGTCTTTAATCGTTGAATGTTCTTCGTGTGTGGATGTCTCCTTGTTCCTGCCTGTTCCCGCCTGTGTATATTGAGAAGATTTATTAAATAAGTGTTTATTGTACTCCTCGTCTCATCTCGTCCGTCCAACACGCAGCACGCGTGACACACATATTCTTCAATGCTATAAAGGTGTCATTGTCTGCTCCTCCATCATGTCTAATGCTGGTGCCCAGGTCTACAAACTCCTCATTTGTACAGAGGTCTACTCTTGTACTTTAATTGGTGAGGGGTTTGGGGTATTCAGTCTAATCATCTCTGTTTTCTGCTTGTTGATCTTGGAGTCTAGTTGTTGTTCATAGGCACTGAGTCCAGATGTTTTCTCTGCTGAGGGTGTAAGGGCAACAGCTAATCATCAGTCTAGATCTTCTCCGGATAATGCCCTACTTAAACAGACAAACACTTCATGCGGTCAACTGGCACAGCTTTCCTCACAAGGGATGGGTTCAGACTCAGATGGCCATTTAGCTTTATTAATGAATCAAAATGAAAGTGTCAAATGGTCAACAAATGAACTACTGCAAATAAGTTTGAATACTTGTATGATTACTGTTATTTGGGGGAATTATGAAAGGATTTAATTTCATATATAGTTCCTGTTTTCACTCATTCATTGTGCTGATGTCTTCAGATCAGCTGTAAACTGACACTTAAAACTCATTTCATGGCTGTCAGCTGAGACAAACTACTTCATAAATCTCTCAATAGCACTTTATTATAGTCCGATAAACCATGTTATTTGCTGCTAACACATTTATTTCTGAATTTGTGCATTCATATTGTTTATTCTTCTCTTTTTAACCCCCTTTTTAATACAGAAAACTACTTTATTGTCTTTAATGTGGGATGATTCTCTATTATACGCAATGGTTGGCAACCCTCAGCCGGGCAAAGTAATGATGGACTCAAAAACCAGTTGGACATGGAGCCTATAAACATAAAGAAGCAGAAACTGTAGAACAAGTATTAATACTACACCCTAATATGAATAGAAAGAGCTGACAGTAAGAAATAAATACACATCTCAGCATGTGTGAAATTTGCAATAAACATCACAGATAACAGTTCAGAACAAGGGAAATAGTAAAGCAGTGTTTAATTTATTAGGGAGAATATCCAGGCTCCAGGTGGCAGTAACGAAACCCTCTAATAAACCCATGAAGAAGACAAGAAGATGACAACGCACTGAAGGCAGACAGCAAGAGAAAGCGTTGCTCATTGGATTTGATCCATTCTATGTCCTAGAAAACATTTTTACAGATAAAACTTTAGCACAGACCCTACTAATTTTAACACTCACGGACATTTTTTGTAGCTATATTTCATCGGATCTTTCTGCATTGAGAGATTTGAGAATTAATTTGCTCACTTTGTTTGTGTGTGGTTTTTTTTTTCAGTCGCTGCTAACTCAACATATTTATTCATCTCAACATCATCTCCAGGTCAAACTGAACAGCAGATAGTTTTCTCAACCCAGTGCTGATCTCTGGCAGTTTATCTGCAGTATGTCAGAGGAGCGAGGAAAGGACTCTCCGTCTGAGATGAGTCTCTCACACAAACAGAGGTAAGACCACTAATGTAGGCTATATATAATTACTGGGTCTCCACCAAAGCGTTTTTTCCTTATTTTTTAAAAAAAAACATCACCCCTCCTGTACTACGACTGAACAACATTGGGAGAAGATTTAATATTGCTCGTCTCCGAGTATTTATGTCTTTACCAGATGGAAATGTAAGACAGCAATATTATTGTTATGAAAAATAATGCTTGGAGAAACATTTAATTCGCGACGCGTCTGCCATATTACTAAAGCGTATTTCATATGATAGCAATGGAGAAAAACCCGCTGCGCTCTGAAGCTCACAGCTGGGCGTTTTCAGCTGCAGAGAAGATCATTAGCTGCGTCACAGTTGATAACGTCCTTTTTGTTTTGCTTTATTAATTCAAATCCACAAGAACGAGAGGTATTACGTATTCATGTCAAATTAGCTGCCAGAGAAAAAGAAGAAACGAAAATAGAAGAAAAAATAAAATGCATACATTTTAATGCTTTCAGAGCATTACGTTTTCAGTGTTTTTTTTTTCTCTCTCAAAGAGATTTATATACAATTTGAAGTTATTAAAAAAAGGGAAAAAAATTGGTTTACATTGAGCCCACTCTCATGTATGGAATTTTTCTAATAAAACAAGCAAATGTAGGTTTTTAACATTTGTGCAAATTTATTAGAAATAAAAAACTGAAAAGATCCCGTTGCATAAGTATTCATACCCTTTTCTGGGACACTCAAAATTTAGCTCAGGAGCATTCATATAGATCCTTCGTAAGTAGTTCGGGGAATTGTTTATTTTTGCAAAGCAAATGATAATTTGTAAATGACAGAAATGTATCTATACACTTTTCTTTGCCTCTAAAACATTGAAAATGGAAAAAAGTAATAATTGATTTTACTTCTGAATGTTCAAGGTTGTTGAATTTAAAATACTTTATGTACTGTTGGGAAGTATATTATGCAAGTAGTATTTATGTACAACAGTGCATCATCATATTGTAAAAGGCCATGTTTTTGTAGTGTTGCTGTCCTGTGAGGAAACTAAAAAAACTCAGTATTTCTCATTTGTATGTGAATACGTAAGAGATGTATTTCATTATACTCCACTACTTTATTATTTTGCAAATTAAACAAACAAAGTTTATTGCTGGAATATTAACAAATAGTTGTTTTTTATTTAAGCATAAATTCTAGACTTTTAAAGACCTTTTTAAGACCTGAATAAAGCTGTAAAAAGCATAATTTACAATTCAGATGCAGGTTTCACAAAGCAAAGAGATTTCTTACATGATAAACTTCACATTTCAGGCTTCAAGAGTCAAAAGTATCAATTCTTATATTAATTTAAACAATTATTATCAATCAAGTATTATATTAACATATACGTATATATATTTTTTTTGCCTTAATTGTTTAGATGTGTATAAGACATGATCTTGTCGATCAATCAGTTCACATTTATAACTCTACGTGTTTGCTGCTTAAAACCATGGATTGATTTCCACATTGGTCTTTTTGACAACAGCAGACATACGGCTGATTGAAAATGGCAGCAATGGTTAACACACAATACGCTTCTTCTATTTTCCCCCACTGTGTTCGGGCCACAAGAGAAATATTAGTGCAGTAAATTAATATCATCATATGAAGTAGATTGGTGTCTCGTTGTCTCTGTGAGATGTGTGCCGTTAAAGCAGCGTCAGATGCTCAAAGCGCTGTCAGTTTTTACTTTCGCTTTCACATGTTGCGCAGTTTTATGTTTTCACTTTGCCTGTGTGACATCCATAGATATTTATGAAAATACAGTACATAGAAAAAACGTATCTTTCCAATATTGTGACGTAACCCCAACGTAGTGCCATTGTTTTTCACTGAAAGCTCCATCTGTCTGCACGCAATGGACCGATCTCATCACTGCAGCCAAACACTGACCCGATGTGCTTCATGTACATTTGATTTAGTAGAAATTATCGTTTGGTAAGTTTTTTGTTTCATTATGTCAAAAGCCTTCACGGTCCGCATGGACTCATCTCGCCAGTTGATGACCCTGAGTCTAGATGTATTGGGCTGGTAGTACTAAGCAGATTATATACAATTATTCATAATCTATATTTGTTTGTATTTCACGTCTTTCAGATGCACTCTTTAAGACCATCAAGAAAAGGGCAGGTATGTAACTTGTCATGTAACATGTCATATGCTCAAATGATTTTGCATAATTAAATGTGAAGTATTCACAACACATTGCAACTTAAAGGGACAGTTCACCCAAAATTAATTCTGTCATTAATTACTCATCCTCATGTTGTTCCAAACCCGTAAGACCTTCGTTCATCTTCAGAACACAAATTAAGATATTTGATGAAGTATGAGAGCTTTCTGACCCTGCATAGACAGCAAGGGTCCTACCACGACCAAGGCACAGAAACATAATAAGGATATTGTTAAAATAGTCCATGTGACATCAATGGACTACAAGAATACTGTTTGTATATAAGGAAAACAAAAAGAACTACTTCATTCAATAATCCTTCACCGTGTCACACTAGCACCATTATAGAGAGTATGTGTACTGTGCTTTGTTTAAGACTAGAGCAATGTGATACTCTCCAAAATGGCACTATTGGAAATAGAAAACATATTTCTTGCTCGTATTTTAAATATAAAAAATAACTCACACAAGGCATGTTTCTGTATTGAAGAGAGTTTCTTAAATCGATCTTTATATACAGTCTTTGCTATTAAGTGCTACAAATCTACTTTAAACGCTTAGGGAATCCTATCATACGCACTCTGCTGGTCTGGAGGTAATTCAATGTTGTTTGATTGATTTTCCTGTTTCATTATAAAAGCCTCATTTTGCTTGTCAGAAATACATGCTCAGTTTTAATGTTATTTTAAATTGGGGTAGAATTAAATGAATGGCAAAGCTCAGCATTTTGTTCCCCTACCCCCTTCTGTCACCTCGTGTGCCCCTGGTTTGAGATCCACTGTTCTAGACAATATTGACACTTTGAGTTGTAATTCTACTTCTGTTTATTGTTAGGATGACTGATGTAAAATCATAACTAAACCAGAGTTTGTGTGTCACCATAGTCCTTAAACTATGGCTTGATCAGAATTTGTGTTTGTCCCTAAAAGTGACATAAAAAATACTTGTCCCTAAAGTGAAGGTAAAATTGCAGGTCTTTAAAGCTTTTATTGAGAATATCAGCTGATAAGTGTAAGAGAGCTTCTTCTGTATCACAGCCATATCTTTCTTTTGTGTCTAGACCCTTGAGAAAGAGGTGTACCCAAAGTTAGAGTCATATGTCCTCATTGTCTCAAGTCTTTCGTTGTCGCATCTGTAAACATGAATAAAGAAATAAAGCATAACTAAAGTCAAATTTGAGGAATAAAGCCCCAGATGTGGTCGTTTCAAAACATGCATAAAAGCTCAAAAACAATATTTGACAGCTCATTTGTGGATTTATCACCAGACAGAATTGAACAATCATCATATTTCGTTCTAGGAGGATGCAGGTTGACATCAGTATTCCACATTTACTGATTTCCACATCTGGATTTCATTAAACAGGTCAGAGGACACATATAAATATTATTATTAGGGCAGAGATCACATCTGGATATAATCATGAGGTCAAAGCAAAATGGGGGATTAGAAGGAACTATGAGTCATATTATAGGTACAGACAAAATGGCTGTCACCAATTTAGATAAGGCTGAACTTTTGGTAGAAACGTTTAAGAAAATTCACAGTTCAGATAATCTTTCAAAAGAAGCAAAGCAGTGTAGGAGTAGCACATTAATGAATTATCTTAATTTGGTGAAGAAAGACGAGATGTCAGATAGTTTATTAGACATAAACATGTTTGAGTTAAAAAGAGCAATCAAAACTGCTCGACAGACGACTCCAGGAACAGACGGAGTGTGTTACAAAATGCTGGCAAACATGACAGATAATACGCTGGAAAAAGTGTTAAAATTATTTAACCTAGTATGGGAAACTGGTCAACTCCCTTCAATATGGAAACAAGCAATAATAGTACCTATTCTTAAACCTGGAAAAAGCCAATCAGATCCTTCTAGTTATAACTTCTCAATTATGTAAAACAACGGAAAAATAATCACAGAAAGAATAACATATTTTTTAGAAAGTAAAAATCTGCTGTCCCCTTATCAGAGTGGATTCCGTAAGGGTCAGAATACAATTGTCATGACTCTGGGCTGCTGCCTTTCCCTTTGCCACACGATGTCGCTGTTTTCCCTTCCCTGCACTCACCTGCCTTGATTGTCACCTGTCTTCCCCAGCTGATAACACTTATGATTTGTCTTTATAATCTCCACACTTCCACTACCCTTGTGAGTCTGCATTGTTTTCATGTATCCTGGTCTCTGTGTGGTTGGTTTCTCGTCTTTCTCGTTTTTGAAGTTTATGTTTCTGACCTTGCCTTGTTTGTGTTTTGTTTGTTTGTTTGTTTATTTAATAAATATACTTTCCTGCATTTGGACCCAGACCTCCTCCCTCAAACGTGACAGAATGCAGACTCCACAGATGGGTCCAGCGGGGAGTAATTTTTTTTTCTCTAAGGATGCGGCGGCTTTTGAGGCGGCGTCGGCCGCTCGGTTCGAGGAGGTCATTAACCTCCAACTGGCCGAGATGGAGGCCTGTAGGGCCGAGTCGGCGCGACGGCGTTCCCGCTTTGCAGTGGGGGTGGAGTGGCTCTTCCGTGGGAAGGCGGAAGTGTCCACGCTCTCTGTTCCGGACGCGGCGGTGACCGCTTTCTCCGTGCCTGACGCGGCGGTGTCCGCTATCTCCGTGCCTGACGCGGCGGTGTCCGCTGTCTCCGTGCCTGACGCGGCGGTGTCCGCTGTCTCCGTGCCTGACGCGGCGGTGTCCGCTTTCTCCGTGCCTGACGCGGCGCCGGCTGCGCTCTCTGTTCCTCACGCGGCTGTGACCGCTCTCTCTGTTCCTCACGCGGCTGTGACCGCTCTCTCTGTTCCGGACGTGGCGGTGACCGCTGATGTTCCTCTGTCGGCGAGGCCAGCTCACGTTCCTCAGGCGGCGGCGTCCGCTAACGTTCCTCTGATGGCGGCGTCCGCTGACGTTCCTCTGGCGGTGAGGTCCGCTCACGTGACTGCGCTGCACGGGCCTGGCCCGCCATCCCTCCCCCTGAGTTGCCTTCCTCCGTTCCTCCTCCCTCCAGACTTTGGGAACGTCTGGGAGCCGTTCCGTAGGGAGGGGGTACTGTCATGACTCTGGGCTGCTGCCTTTCCCTTTGCCACACGATGTCGCTGTTTTCCCTTCCCTGCACTCACCTGCCTTGATTGTCACCTGTCTTCCCCAGCTGATAACACTTATGATTTGTCTTTATAATCTCCACACTTCCACTACCCTGGTGAGTCTGCATTGTTTTCATGTATCCTGGTCTCTGTGTGGTTGGTTTCTCGTCTTTCTCGTTTTTGAAGTTTATGTTTCTGACCTTGCCTTGTTTGTGTTTTGTTTGTTTGTTTGTTTGTTTATTTAATAAATATACTTTCCTGCATTTGGACCCAGACCTCCTCCCTCAAACGTGACAACAATGGACTCTGTATTATGTCTAGAATCAGACATTAGGAAAGCACAGACAAACAAAGAAGTAGTGGTAGCTATCTTCTTTGATGTGGAAAAGGCATATGATATGCTCTGGAAAGAAGGATTATTAATTAAGTTAAAGTCTTTAGGAATTGGTGGTAGAGCATATAACTGGGTTCAGAACTTTTTATTTGACCAAAAAATACAAGTTAAAGTAGGTGAAGAATACTCTAGAATGCATACAGTAGAGAATGGGACACCACAAGATAGTGTATGCAGTCCATGATTATTCAACATAATGATTAATGGCATCTTTTCACAAGTTGAACATGACATTGGAAAATCTCTATATGCAGATGATGGGGCTTTGTGGATTAGAGGTCGCAGTATATCATATGTTCATAAATAAAGGCAAAATGCAATAGAGGATGTTGAAAAGTGGGCTAATAAATGGGGGTTTAAATTATCTGTATCAAAAACGCAGGTCATTTGTTTTTCAAGGCGGCTCAAAAACAAGTAAAATTTATAAGGTTTCTTGGAGTTTGGTTCGATGAAAAACTTACATGGAAAATTCATCTGGATAAAATTAAGAACAAGTGCAGAAATATTATTAATATTCTTCTGTGTTTATCAGGACGGGAGCGGGGAGCTAGTAGGGCATCCCTACAGAGTATATACTGGGCTCTCATGAGATCTGTATTTGATTATGGATGCATTGCCTATATGTCATCAGCAGAAACAAACCTCAAACAGTTAGATGTACTGCAAGCACAAGCCCTAAGAATCTGCAGTGGATCATTTAAATCATCGCCGGTATCAGCTGTGCAGCTGGAGATGGGAGAAATGCCGTTAGGTATAAGACGAATGAAGTTAATGTTGGCATATTGGGTTAATATCCAGGGACAAAGTGTTTCACATCCTGTAAAAAGTGTACTGACAGACTGTTGGGAACATAATGAAACACATTTGATGAGTTTTGGGTGGACAGGTGATGCAAAGGCGAGGAATATAGGACTAAGTCAAGTACAGTATAGCAACACGGTCTCAATATCCTCCATCCCTCCCTGGTTATTCCCCTTGCCAACTGTTGACCTCAGTATACAACAGGAAATAAAGGATCAATCCAAACAACTTCCAGTGGGGTATATAGTGCGGAATTATATTGAGAGGCATTTCCAAGATTCAGGGTTTTTATTCACGGATGGATCAAAAGACCGGAAGACAAGATATGCCGGTGCAGCCGTGTTTATTCCAATGAATGATTCTTACATTAAGAAAAGAGTTTCTAACCATTTATCAGTTTATGCTACAGAACTATTGGCATTTTTAATGGCCCTGCAGTGGACAGAAGAAAAGCGAATGAATAACATAGTTATTGCATCTGATAGCTACTCAGCACTGGAAAGCATAAAATCTGGCAGATCATCTTTTAGGATGGATATAATTAATGAAATATTCCATAAATTGTATAACATAGAGCTTATGGGTATATCAATTCAATTTATTTGGGTTCCTGCTCATGTTGGTGTAGTAGGGAATGAGAAGGTAGATGTTTTGGCGAAACAAATCTTTAAAATTAAAGCAGATAGATTTGAAAGTTCCACTGAGTAAAGCAGAAGCTAAAGTGTTGATAAGGAAATATGCACAGTCGCTATGGCAGGTACACTGGGATGGTATTGAAACAGGAAGACACTTATATAATATTCAACAACAAGTTGGTGCTGGGAGGAGAGAGAGCAGGAACAGAAATGAAGAGAATATTGTAACCCGTCTGAGAATAGGTCACACAGGATTGAATAGTACATTGTTTAAAATTGGCAAGCACCCAACAGGGGAATGTAATCACTGTAGTCAGCAAGAGACAGTTGAACATGTAATACTTCACTGCAGGAAATACAACAATGAAAAACATCATTTTATTCAGTCACTAATTAAAGCTGAGCATAAAGAGTTTTTTATGATATGTATACTAAAGGAAAAAGCTATATATTATTAAGTTAATTAAAGAAACGAAATTAAGTAAAAGAATTTAGCCTGTTTTTTTTCCCCTCATGAATTCCCATACATCTATCGTATTATATAAGTATGTATCCTGTCCACACTCCAGTCCAGTAGGAGGCGGAAATGCAGCTACAAGTTGGTTTGCCAACCGCCTATAAACACCGAAGAAGAAGAAGAAAACGAAAGTAACTGCGGAAAACACGCAGATAGCAAAACAAAGCGTTGCTCATTGGATTTGATCCATTCTATGTCCTAGAAAACATTTTATAGATACAACTTTAGCGCAGACTCTACTAATTTTAACACTCGCGGACATTGTTTTTGTATTTAATCCAATCTGTCTGAGAGATATGAGAATTATTGCTGACAAACTACAGGCCTAAAGGACAGAAAATGATCGTTTCAAATACTTATAAATGCTCTTCTTAGTGGACAAGACTGCAAGTAAGTTTTCCAAAAGGGGTTATTGAAAACCAATGTGTTTCTGAATGTGGTTATTCTACATGGCAATGCATTTGTTCATAACTGACTTTATTTGATCTAGTGTTTTGTGTTGCTGCTAACTCCAGATATTTCTTGATCTCATTAAGGATCATCATCTCCAGGTCAAACTGAACAGCAGATAGTTTTCTCAACCCAGTGCTGATCTCTGGCAGTTTATCTGCAGTATGTCAGAGGAGCGAGGAAAGGACTCTCCGTCTGAGATGAGTCTCTCACACAAACAGAGGTAAGACTGAGTCTGTTGTCAGACAATCATTTTAAACACTGATGGACTTTCACATGTTTGCTTTAACAAACAAAACCTTAACAAACCTAGCGTCTGTTGAATGGGCCAGCACTGCAGATTAGGGAGAGCTTTTGTTGGGAAAGTAGATCGCCGCTATCCAGCATTTGTCTTCAGATCGTGTGAGTTTGGACCATTTGTCACGTAGATACAGTACATAATGGAAATAAGTGATGTTTCAAGGGAACAGTGTGTTTTGGCTGTTGGAGAGGTTGTTGGTTTTGTCAGCATATTATCAACAGCACTCTTGTTATTTTCCTTGCCAGTATTGAAAAAGTAAATAGTCTTGTACAGAATGCCATTGTTATACAGGATGCCTTAAATATATATTAGTCCAACTTTCCCCTGTTCATTAAAGATGAAACTCTTGCTTGTAGAGCTTTAAATCCCGCTTGACTGTAAATCACTGTGGTTTGTTTTAGATGACAGGTTTAAGTGATCTTGAAGTATGATGTAGATGAGTTTGAGTTTGATTAGTTGGTTTTTGTTTCTTCTGATATAATGGGAGGGCCACATTAGAAGTGTATGTGCTGAGAAAGATAATGATGCTGAAACTGTAAATAATGAAAGGATGGGTGTTGAAGCTGGGGTCAGTGCCTCTATTGCTAGGGAAGATATAAATGAGGAAGGTGGGAGAAGTGAGACTATTGAGACTGAGGTGAATGTAGGTGAATGCTCCAGTGGCACAACATTAGATGCAGACAGAGTAGAAATCAAACTCGTGTGTTACATGAGGATGCTGCTGCTGTTACAGAAGAGAGTTTGGACACTGACATTTTCTGTTCTGTGATGGAAGGGGACTTATACTTTTCTCATTTATGCATTGGGGTATATATTGTACTTTCTTTTTAATTTTTTTTAAAATTGATTGTATTAAATAAAGTTTAAAAAAAAGCTCCTTTCATCTTTGTGTCTTTAGGTTAAGATCAGACTCTCATGTGTTCAGCTCTGCGTCTGTGAAGAGTGACCGGTCAAAAGATGAACCACCGTTTTTCAGTGAGGAAACACCTTCAGCTGCTGAAAGGTATTTCATGTGTTTTGTATTGTATGGCACTAGCTGATTTCTCCACTGGGATATTTGTGATAGAAATTAACTAAATAAAACAATAAATCACAGATCATAATATCTGCTTTCCTTTTTATTGAAGTTGATCTGCAGCTACTTTTCAGTAATACAATTACACAAGCAGCAACAAAGAGCATCCACGATGGAAACATCTACTTAATGACTATTTACAGCATTAAATCATTTCAAATTAGACTGAAGAACTCCTGTAATACTGTTTTTTTTGTCCTGTTCTTTGCATTATTAGTTCTCTCCTTTATAGCACAGAGATATAGGATCCAGTTTTTACCTAAATGTGTACTTCAATAGAACCTTCTCTTTAACAGCTGATGCTTGCTCTTTGTGTTTGATTAAAGAATAAGACGTTTTTCTAAAATTTTGCTTTAACCACATTTCATTTTATTCACAATTTTAACAGGCTGCAATGTGAAACATTAGATTCAGACGTCCAGATTAACAGGAACCACAAGAATTTCACAGACAAACTCCCTGAAATCTTCCAGGTAGGAAAATATTTTCTAAATGTTTAGATTTATAACAAACAAATTGGTTACTGGGCAGTGTTTTACAAATATTAATTACTAATTATAAAATTTGGACCAAATATGGATGTGGAATTGGTTACATTTTGTTGTTTTGTCTTTGTCTTTATTTATTTATTTATTTTGCTTTGTTTGTAGGATCTTGAGAAGAAAATAATACAATTTCTAAAGAATGAGCTGGACATGTTTAAGAAAATATTACAAAAAGAGAACATGCAATACGTGAAGGACTTTAATGAGAACAGATGCAGTATGAAAGAAGCAGCTCTTGATCTCACGCTCTACTTCCTGAGAGAAATGAAGCACAATGAAGCTGCTAATACTCTAGAAGGTAAGAGACTCTGTTAGCTGCTTCCAGCCCTGTGTCAATATGTTTCCTCTTCCTCAATCACTGTTATGACTCATATGTCTCTCATATAATGTGTTCATAACCTATGCTGTTTCTTACAATAACAGTCTTCCTTTAGACTTCCACATTCTGCTCCAAACATAACAAACCCAGAGACTAAACAATCTGTCTATTTTATTCCTTTATTTAGATGAGCTGCTCTTCATTCGTCAGCTAAAATGTAGCCTAAAGGAGAAATATCAGTGTGTGTTTGAAGGAATTGCAAAGCAAGGTGACTCTACTCTTCTGAATAACATCTACACAGATCTCTATATCACTCAGGGTTGTAGTGAACAGGTCAATACTGAACATGAGGTAAGACAGATTGAAGTTGCTTCCAGACGTCATGAATCACAAGAAATACAGGTTGAGTGCAGAAATTTGTTTGAAGCACCTGAACAAGACAAGCAGATCAGAACTGTACTGACAAAAGGAGTTGCTGGCATCGGAAAATCAGTCTCTGTGCAAAAGTTTGTTCTGGATTGGGCCGAAGGAAAAGAAAACCAGGATATCAGCTTCATATTTCCTCTTCCATTCAGAGAGATGAACTTAAAGGAGAAAGAAAAACTAAGCTTAATGCACCTTATAACTCAGTTTTTCCCAGAGATAAAAAATCTAAACCTTACAAGAAGGAACCAAAAAGTCCTGTTCATTCTTGATGGTTTGGATGAATTCCGTCTTCCTCTAAACTTCAATCATAATAAGATGTGTTCTGATGTATCTTCACCAGTCTCTCTGGATGTTCTCCTAACAAACCTCATGAAGGGAATTCTGCTTCCTTCTGCTCTCATCTGGATCACCACCAGACCAGCAGCTGCCAGTAAGATTCCTCCTGACTGTATCGACCGGCTGACAGAGATACGAGGATTCAATGATGCACAAAAGGAGGAGTACTTCAGAAAAAGAATCACGGATGAGAATCTGGCCAAAGAAATCATTGATCATGTTAAACAATCAAAGAGTCTCTTTATCATGTGCCACATCCCAGTCTTCTGCTGGATTTCAGCCACTGTTCTCCAGAACATTTTAGAGGAGAAAAGAAATAATGTGAAAAACAATCAGGCTGATGATGCCTCCAAAACACTGCAGGAGTCAAATACTGAAGACACTCCCAAGACTCTGACACAAATGTACACACACTTTCTCAGATTTCAGATCCAGCAGAGCAGACAAAAGTATGATGGAGATTATACACCAGATGTTTCCTGGGATAAAGATGCCATCTTTTCACTGGGGAAACTGGCATTTCATCAGCTGGAAAGAAACAATGTGATCTTCTATGAGACAGATCTGGAAGCCTGTGGTATTGACATCTATAAGGCATCAGTGTATTCAGGCATGTGTACCCAGATCTTTAAGGAGGAAACTGGGATTGTTCTTGGTACCATGTACTGCTTTGTTCACTTGAGCATTCAAGAGTTTATTGCAGCTCTTTATGCACATCTGTTTCTAGACATAAAGAAGAGAAGTTTATTTGTTCAAGAGTCTACAGAACAGGAAAACAAAAGTAAAACTATGATTGATTTGCTCAAGACTGCAGTGGACAAGGCACTAGAGAGTGATAATGGACATCTGGACCTTTTTCTTCGATTCCTCCTTGGTTTGTCACTCCAGTCCAATCAGAGACTCTTACAGGGTCTGTTGACACAGCAAAATGATAATGACCAGATCAAAGAGGAAATAGTTCAGTACATCAAGCAGAAATTTGAAGGTAATCTGTCTCCAGAGAGATCCATCAATCTGTTCTACTGTCTGAATGAACTGAACGACCAAACTCTGGTGAAAGACATTCAGACCCACCTTAGCAAAGGAAGTCTCTCATCTGCTGATCTTTCACCTGCCCAGTGGTCTGCTTTGGCCTTTGTGTTGTTGACATCAGAGGAGGAGCTGGAGGAGTTTGAGCTTCAGAAATTCAAGAAATCAGACGAGTGTCTCATTAGATTATTGGCAGTCATCAAAACCTCCAAAAGAGCTCTGTAAGTTAATCATTTCTTGTATTTATCAGAGAAATACATTTATCTAGGGTTCCCAAGAATTTTGGAAAACCTGGAAAATGTATTCCTGATATTTTTTTTTTATTTAAAAGATGGAAAACTAGATGATGGTTAGTCCATCAAATGTCCACTCAAATGTGTGCAGTAAATGTCAACAGATAATCCGCTAACTAGTGATTGTGGTTTATTGTAATGTATAATTCCAGTCTTTCTGCAGTACCAGTAGTACCAAATACTGGGTCAGTGTGGTACCCGCTGATAGACAGCTGCTCAAACATTCCTGTGCATATTTTTGTGAGCACTTTGTAAACAGTATTGTGTTTTTACAACATGTTTTACAGCCAGTGTTGAGCACATGATCATAAGAGTTAAGGTGTTTAATCAGTAATCACTTAGTAATGCTTTTCCTTCAAGCCATAGAACTAACACTTTCTAATGTATAAATCATTGTAATTAAAGCTGTAGATTGACTATTAATAATTATTATTTGTATTTAGCAAATGTATTTAATCTAATATTCTGTAATCTTATTTCCTTCGTAGGTTAAATGATTGTGGCTTAACAGACAAAAGCTGTTCAGCTCTGGCTACAGTTCTTGGATCAGATACCAGTCTGAAAGAGCTGAACATGAGCAATAATAATCTGCAGGATTTAGGAGTGAAGCTGCTCTGCTCTGGTCTGGAAAATATGAAGTGTCATTTGGAGATACTGAGGTAAATTGTGTGACAGTAGACCAAAATTGAGGTCAACAAAAGCATAAGGTGAAAAACAGACTTGGATAATTTTCAATTACAGTATCAGTACTGTAAAGTTTATTTTCATTTAGTTTTAACATGTTTTACCAGTAAAAACAATCCAATTGTGGTACAGCACTGTAATTCAGGATTTTTAGCACCCAAACCCCATAAAAATCACAATAACTCATAAACATTAGTTCTGGTAATATTCTTTTTAATTGTTGAACATTTTCTTTTTAAAAGTACAAACTACAAAATCGATCTCTAGGATACAGCAGGAAAAAAAGAGCATCACCAGAGTCCCCTGGAGACTTTGTATCATGGCAAACATACACATACTGAAAAGCAAAAATAAGAACACTATCAGTCGTAAGTTTTTGAACACTAAGATTTGTAATGTTTTTTTAAAGAATTTTCTTCTGATCATTAAGCCTGCATTAATTTGATCCAAATTACAGCAAAAGCAGTAAAATTGTGATATATTTTTATTATCTAAATGAACTGCTATTTGAATATATTTTAAAATGTAATTTATTCCTGGAGTCAAAGCTGAATTTTCAGTATAATTACTCGTCTTCAGTATCACATGATCCTTAAGAAATCATTCTAGTATGCTGATAAACATATTTTATTGTCATTATTATCAATATTTAAAACAGTTGAGTAAATGTAAGGATTCTTTGCTGAATAGAAAGATATTATTTAGCAAGGATGATTTAAATTGATCAAAAGTGATGATACAGACATTTATAGTGTTACAAACTATTTCTATTTCTGATAAATGCTGTTTATGTGAACTTTCTATTCATCAAAGAAATAAATGACATTTAAAAAAAATGTGTGTATATATATATATATATATATATAATTGTTATTTTAAATAATATAAATGGTCCAAATGTGTACTGTTTTTGCTGTACTTTGGATCAAATAAATGCAGGCTTAGTGAGCAGAAGAGACCTTCTTTAAAAAACATTAAAAATCTTACTGTTCAAAAGCTTTTTTTTTAATTTATATAGAGTGTTTATAGAATTTGCCTCAACTGTCAAACTGCTGTATGCATTAAAAAAAACATTATATACTACATATGAACGTAAGAAAATTTTTATTGATTATTTTATAATGAATTGTATGAATGGGCCAGTGAATCACTGATTGAAGGTGTTTAAAAAAGGTTAATTCAGTAATAAAACTGGTGTGTGCAGAGATGACAAACATGGCTTTGTTTAGAACCATTTTTACTAAATGGAGCAAAAAGACAATATTTTCTTCATGATTTAGACATGGTTATCAACAACATTTGGTTCCCAGGGAATAAATACCTTACAAATGTGTACTTTAAATACAATATAACTTGCTTAGGATAAAAGCATCTGAAAAATGCATGAATGTAAATGCAATGTAAAACAAAATCAAATGGACAGCTGGCTGTATGATGATTCTGCCCCTGATGGTCAGCATCTAGTTTGTGCACGTTGATACACACATTTCTTACTTAAACATCATTTGAGGAGATTTACTTTGCTAGATATGAAGAGGCGGCGTAGAAAAGATATTATGCTTCTCTGTGACTAACGTTAAATTTGTCAACTTTGGCTTACTGACATTATTAGCTCACCAGATAATGTTATCATCGATATAGCAGTCATTCACAAGAAGAGGATCCAAAATATACCTCCGACGTTACAGACAACATCCAGACCAGAAACTTGAAAATAACAAACAAAATAAGGGCTTGAAAATACTGTTTAAAATCTGGACAGAAACAGCGTTGTTGGCTAACGCACTTTACCTCAGTATTTCACCTCAGTTTGCTGTTAAGGTTAAATCAGATGAGCTAACTTACATTAAAATGCAACAGAATGTACAAACGTGTTTCTCTGTTTAACTAAGTTTATTTCGACTAATATAGATCACCTTAACTTACTCACCAGTCCATGTTTTCACCGTTATGGCCATAAGTCAGGAAAAAAGGCTACCAACATGAAAAATACGATGAATATTGTTAGTTTGCTGTTAACAGGTTAAAACATCTTAAAATTGCTCAGTTTTTCAGTTTTCAGTTTTCAACAGAAATAAACTAACCTTTTTGTGAAGTTAATGATGGTGCAACATTTCTCTTTTTTCCTTTTACCGCCACTTCCTCTCAACAGGAGAAAATAAATCTCCCTTGCCATTGGTCAGTTTTTCGTGGGCAAGTTCACCGCTGTAAATTTACAGTAGGATTTACAGTAGTGGAGAATTACAGTAGTGATCATATATTTTCCCACAATCCTTTGCAGTTTACAGTAAAATACTTATCTTGCTGTATGCGATCTTACAGTATCCTACTGTAGATATTACAGTAAAATACTGTTCATATTACTGAAATCGGTTGCAGTGTAGTTTATGAATACGTTAACATGAGCAAAGATTAAGTCAAGCTGAAGATGCCTTGTTTATGTGAACTAATGCATTAACTAACGTTTAATACAACCTTATTGTAAAGTGTTACTGGGTTGGCTTTTATTTTTTATTTTTTTAAATAGCTGTATAAATAGAAAAATAGCTGAAATCCCTAATCTGGTGAAATAAACAAGTTGATCTGTTTTTCCTCCGTTTTATTTGCCTTTAAAATGATGTGACTTATTTCATTTTATTCTTATTTTCTGCTCTTCCTCTTTCTGCCAATGTAGGTTAAGAAACTGTAAAATGACAGATGAAGGTTGTTCTGCTGTGACTTCAGCTCTGAAATCAAACCCATCACACCTGAGAGAACTGAACCTGAGCTGGAATAAACTAGGAGACTCTGGAGTGAAAAACCTCAGTGATCTACTGATGAACCCACAATTCAAGCTGGAGAAACTAGAGTTAGTATCATTATACTGTACAGCAGTTACAGTCAGATTAAAGTTCACTGTTTAGTTTAGGACCACTGGACTCTTGACATCTTTGCTGTGAAACAAAACAGAAGTAAAAACAAAAAACAGTCTAACAGATGATTCTGATAATTAGATTTTTTAGACTAATGGTATATTTTTCTAAATCTTTTATTAAGGGAAATGTCTATTATTTAGCATATTTGTACATAGTTAGAAATTGTAAACTACACTCCAAAATATATTACACATTATTTGATTTGATTGATTTTATGATTTTCGTGAAAATAGACATTTAATTTAGTTAATTGTTCTGTTGTGTGTATACTGATTCTATGTATTGATTCACTATTTGTTGACTGAGGATGAGTCCAGACTTGGATTGTAACTAGTGTCCTCAAATACTCCTGTCTTGGTTTGTTTCATGGTTTATTAGTGACTGTATAGCATTTGCTGATGATCATCATAGATCTGAGTCATTGTTCTTTCTCTTTCTGCCTTCAGTCTGTGTGGATGCAGTATTACAGAGAAACAGTGTCTCATCCTGACTTCAGCTCTGAAATCAAACCCATCACACCTGAGAGAACTGGACCTGAGCTGGAATCAAATCACAAACACAGGAGTGAATGACTTATGTGACGTACTGAAGGATTCACACTGTAAACTGGAGAGATTGAGGTCAGTAACATTCACATACAAGAATCAAAATGATTAAAATCACTTCAACAGTTTAAACCTAAACACTTTCTAAACCAGTGGTTCTTAATTCCAGTCCTCACGTACCCCGCTCTGAATATTTAGCATGTTTCTCTTTGCTAACACACCTGATTCAGATCATCAGCTCATTAGAAGTGAGCTCCGTGCATGAACTGTGTTCTGATTGACATGATCACTACATAGTGTCCATTGCTCCCTACTCCCTGAGCACGGGAAATCTGTTGAAGTTTACTACACTTCGAAACATGAATTCATGGATTTCTTACTAGAGAAGTTTAAAGTTTGACAATAATATTCCTCTGTAAATAAATACTATTTAAATTCACGTCTCGCACACTTCAATGCCCTTTGAATGGAACATATATGTTCGCTTAGAACTGGAGTCATGGGGGAATATCCTGTGATGTCCACTTCTCAGGACACTTACAGACGAATAGAACAAACGTCTGAAGCAACAAGAGAAACATACAAGATGTAACATAGGCTCAGAGACATTCGGATCCATGTGCAAGGCTTTATTGAATATAACACAACTCACGGGAATTCCAATAGAGTAGTTACAAAGCAGGCGGGAATCAACAGGGCTGGCAGCAAGAATCGTCAACGATAGAAACAGTCCAGGGTCATACACGGAAAGGCAAACACAGGGAAAAACGCTCAGAAATATGTCCATGGGAACGATAAGACTTCGCAAAGAAGTTCAGAATGTCCGCGCCTTAAAAAGGCTAGAAATCACTGAGAGAATAGACAACACCTGACCTGAGGCGGAACAGACCGAGGTACGTGTGTAAACAGAGTCCGGGTAGGAACTAAAATGTGGGTGAAGGTTCCCGCTGCGACCGTTCGGAGAGGGCCACAGAGGCACCGTCTGTGACACAAGATGTGTAGAGTGGGGTTCTCGAGGACTGAAATCAAGAGCCGCTGGTTTAAGCTATGGATTGAAGCACTAGTGTGTGAGACTGTGCAAGAGCCACAAGAGAACATTTTGTAACTAAAAACATTGCAGAAAACATTCAGATGATTCAAAAAAGGGATGAGGACAATATCGACCATGACAAAAAGCGGTGAGGACATGTCCCACCCATAAATTACGCCTATGATTATTCTTTAAAAACAAGGTTTTAATAATTTTAGTTGTATTACATGCATTCTACTGACAAATTGTAGTGTATTTCTGCAGTTTTACTCAAATGAACTCAGTCAAATGCTCATGCAGTGACTCTCAGAGCAGTTCTGGAGATATTGTTCATGTATTTATGTCCTCAATTAGTGAGGCAGCAGATGTTAATATCACTGCAAGCCTCACGCGCTTCTGTATGAGTAGCAAACAAAACCACACATGTGCACCATTATAGAGACACACAGAATTGCACTTAAGTCTTTCTTTTGTAGCACTTTATCTATTTGTGTTAATAGATTTCAATTGCAATACATATTTCTAAAGGCTGTTTTGTCAAAATGAGTTTTTTCTTCTACACTGAGCCATAAATCTCCACTTCAGGAATATTTACATACACCAAACTTTGCAGTTTTATTCTTGTCTATATCCTGGAGCTTTTTACAGCAGGATTTGTTCATATATAATTTGCTTGATTTTATACAATTTATCTTCCCAAATTTATTTTTACATATATGTTTGTTTATTTTCAACAATTTTCATTGTTTAGGTCATTTCTAGAATAACTGATTAATGATCTGAATGTGACATTTTCATTCTGGTTCTAGGCTTTCAAACTGCAGTATCACTGAAGAAGGTTATAAAGCTCTGGCTTCAGCTCTGAGATCAAACCCTTCACACCTGATAGAGCTGGATCTCACAGGAAATGATCCTGGACAATCAGGAGTGAAGGAGCTCAATCATTTACTACAGGATCCAAACTGTCAACTCAAGACACTGAGGTGAGTATTGCTGGGTTATTTCAGATGTTACTTTATCTTTAATAGTACTGTTATTGTGGTTGATCATATTTCCATATTTGTGTCAGAGCATTTTTTTGTTGTCAGCATCACTAAAAGCCACTATCATGTGAAGTTTTAAAATTAAACAGCCAATGAAAAATGGCATAAAGTTTTAAATTAGGGACATAATTTTGCGCACTGGATGTAAATACTGTGAACATTTAGTGCTGCACTGTCTATCATATGTTAATGCCTCATTAAACAAATCTTTTAGTTTTATAGTATAAATTTATGTAAAATATATTGTTTATCATAAATGCCTTTTATACACAATGCAAATAGCAATGTGTAACGTGTTGTTGTTTTCAACTATTCATAACTGTCAGTTCACAGTGTATTTACTAATTAACATAAATCTTTTGAATTTAAAACTGTATTAGTAAATGATGAAACTTACATTAAGGTTATTAAATGCTAGTTGTTCATCATTAGTTCATGTTCACTAATGTAGTTAATGTTATCAAGTGAAGTTTCATAACTTGGATAAATAACTCACATCTTAATGGGTAATTTTGCTGATTTTTAACCTTTGCTTACCTTTATAACTTTTGTGTAGTTTGTAGTATATATAAATTAACAATGTGTAGTCTTTCTCCATGTTACCTGCACACAGATATCACCATTTATTTGTCAGCAAAAGTCTGCCGGAAGATGCAAAACACATTTAGTAAGATGATCATCATAGATCTGAGTCATTGTTCTTTCTCTTTCTGTCTTCAGTCTGTGTGGATGCAGTATTACAGAGAAACAGTGTCTCATCCTGACTTCAGCTCTGAAATCAAACCCATCACACCTGAGAGAACTGAACCTGAGCGGGAATAAACTAGGAGACTCTGGAGTGAAAAACCTCAGTGATCTACTGATGAACCCACAATTCAAGCTGGAGAAACTAGAGTTAGTATCATTATACTGTACAGCAGTTACAGTCAGATTAAAGTTTACTGTAGCATTACATCTTCCAGCCTTTACCATTCGTCATAAATATTCTAACTTATAAATAATTAGATTTAAAGTGTTAGGACTTTGATGGTACTTCTAGGGTGTAGGAAGTAACATTTAGATAATGAAAATTAGGTGAAGAGATGGTGGCAAGAAATCAAACCTAAATCGAAAAATACTGCCAAATAATGAAATTTATTTATACAAAAGTGAAGAATTTAAACAAAAGGATGAAATAAAAAAATATATACAGCGAGAAATATACACAAATCAAAATAAACCCAAACAAATCAATAAATAAACCCAGGGGGAAAAGGGAACGCAAGTGGCGCCAAAAGAAAGAAAATAATATAACAAAACCCAAGCTAACTTATCATTAACCTCTAACCTAACTTCAAATAAAAAGGAAAATAAAAGTCTTCAGTGTTAAAACCCCCTAAATTAACTATACTAACTATCAAAACAAAACATACAAGTGTGGCGCTCACTCGTAACCTGGGGTGTCTCTACAGTTGGATTAAGACGTGTGGTACCGTGTAAGTCACGTGACATCTTCCAAGTTCCTATCCTCTTTTCCCAGGGGAAAACTAGCGATCTCCAGATCGTAGAACGGATTGCAGAATGCGTATTTGCATCGAGAGGCTAATAACTGTAACAGGGTTCCCACGGGGTCTTAAGTCTAAAATTTAAACATGACAATTTAAGGCCTTAAAAAGTCTTAAATTTGCTGTTCTAGGTCTTAAATAATTTTACACAGGTCTTATTTTTCCGATGTCCATGTAACGCTACATCTAATGCTCATTTAAATTCTCTTTTTGTTGTTTCCATGGTGTTGTAGTTCTTTATTTCACTATTCCAAATATAATTTGCTGTATTTAAACTACAAATAAGACCAACATGCAATAGCCAATCAGCTTTCTGTTATTGGCGCGAGTCTCTCTCAGATTGTACCGCAGAAGTCAAATGGATTTAACTTTTTAGCTATGAGGAAGTGCAAGTTTAGCGATAATTAGCTTGAAAAAAGAAATGAATATAGGGCTTGGCTAAGGCCAGTTTCTAACAACTTTAGATTTTTTTTTCTCTGTGGAAGTTACTGCGTCTTCAGACAGAATCGCAGTAACGTTAGCAGAAATTGATAATGGATAGTGTATTTCTGGTCTATTTGTGAGAAACACACTGAGGTAAAAAATTAAAATGTATAGTTTATTTATAACATGATATAGTTTAGTAATTTACCAAGTGAGCTTTTTGCTGAAAATTCTCACAATTACAAATGTTACATTTAATTTTAGCTCAATAAACAAGTAGTTAGTCAAGTAGTTACTTACATATTAGACAAAATATTTCCACTGTTTTGTTCTGTTTCACCAACGGAAATAGTTCCAAACAAGGATCGCATTTTTTTTTACATCAGATATTTCTAGTGGTACTTTTGTGGGGATATTTTGTGTGTAATAGTATCTGCTGATATGAAAAGTTCACTGTATATCGTAGTAATAAATTTAATTAAATTTCATATAGGGTGGTATTAAAAAGGTCTTAAAAAGTCTTAAATTTCACTTGTTCATATCTGCAGAAACCCACTAGGGTTACTACTAGGACAGACAACAACGACCAGGCCAGAACAGAACTTAATTACACAGAAAATTTTATATGACATTTAATATATAAAACCTGATTTAGTATTATATTAACATTTTTTAAATACTTTGTTGTTAAAGCCTACACCCAGTGTTTTCATTAATAAAGTTCCCAAACACTGATGGTTGTTAGCTTTCTCAAGGCACATCAGCTGGCGAACCATTTGACAGAAAAGGCTTAGGAGTCTATATAAAGAAAGATAAGTTTACACAAACTTTATAGCTATGGCAGCGAGACAGCGAATACTTGTTTTAAATCAAAGACAGCGCCGTCCGCAGAGCCAGTTAGTGTATGTCAACTACTTTATAAGAGAAAGCTTTAGTCCACTGACTACCATGTCAGAAGAGACCATTAAAAAAATAACACCTGCCATGGGAGCAAATTGTGCAGCTCTTGCATCTTGTTGGCCCAGATTTACCTCGATTTTTCTTTTTTCTGGTTCATGGCTAGAAAATGTATAAACTTTTAAAATCCTTTTTTCACATGTAACTTTTCTATTAGACATTATGCTCAGTTTTGGACAAACAATGGTAAATGCAAATACTGTAATGCAAATCAACTGAAGGAACCAAGGGTGGAGAATAAATTTTTTACTGTACTGTATATCATAGCCACAGGAACGTTTCATTTCGCCAATATTTAAATTATTATAAGTGTTCACAGCCTAAACAAAATGTTGATATCATGTTAGAATCAACAAATCATATTGCATTTCTGTATCATTTATCACAATCATCTACAGCTACTGTAGCTCTTCAATAAGATGATCCTCAGAGATCTACATTTAGAAAAGTGTTTGAATTCGTCCAGAATGAATTAAGATTGCTGAAAGATCTATTGAGAATCATTCAAATTCTGCTCAGAATTCAGTTATAAACAGCGCTGATGTAGACTATGTCAGAAAACCAGAAGTAATGCCAACTTAAGCACAGTCGAATGTTATTACAGTATTCATTTCAGGGTTTGGACAACCTTTTGAGAGAGAAATTCAATCTCTTTTCAAAGACTTGAACATTTTGAACAAACATTTGTAGCACTTTGAAGCTCTGTTATATTGATTCCCAAAATAAAACTTTGTGGTAAACAAACACTTATGTAAAATTAAAAATAAATAGAATCATGATAACCTTGATTAATTGCAGAAAAATGTGTGATTTTTATTTTATTTTTTTAATTGATTGACAGACAGCACTAATCTTAACTCATTTATAGATGTTGGTAATATTAGTTTGTTTAGTGAATATGCATTTCAATGTAATTGTATAGGCAAGAGATCAGGATGGGCCCCATCCCCTTGGCCCCCTTCAAATTTTCAGTTTGATAATGCGGCCCCCAAATGAATCTTATTGAACAGCCCTGAGCTAGAACAGGGAAGATTAAGGAAAAGTTAAATTATTATTATTTATTTTTTTATGATCATTCTTCTTTCTGTCTTCAGTCTGTGTGAATGCAGTATTACAGAGAAACAGTGTCTCATCCTGACTTCAGCTCTGAAATCAAACCCATCACACCTGAGAGAACTGAACCTGAGCGGGAATCAAATCACAAACACAGGAGTGAATGACTTATGTGACGTACTGAAGGATTCACACTGTAAACTGGAGAGATTGAGGTCAGTAACATTCACATACAAGAATCAAAATGATGAAAATCACTTCAACAGTTTAAACCACAACACTTTCTACTCAATATGCTATCACTTCACATTATATTAATGTAATTAGCAATAAGCAATAAAAAAATAACATTCATTTTATTTATTTTTTAATAATCTTTTAAACATTGTTTTAAAACGTTGAACACTTTCCTTTTTTCCCTGTGTTTTTACCTTTATTATTATTATAGGACAGTATTAGGCCCATAATTCTTCACGTCAGTGAATTAATGCATGGATATGTAATAAACATTAGTACTCTTAAACTATGGAGTTAAATTAATGCCTTAAAGATTACACAAGAACACTTAGTGAACACAAGACTGTAAGCGTAAATTAAATTTGCATGCGCAAGAGACGCTTTGTAAAGGTGTAAATCGCATTTCAAGCGTAAGAAAAAAATCATTTGCAGTATTTTACTGTTACTCGTAAGTGTAATTCATGTATTGTGAAACTGCAGCTTCATGTTTACACAAAATAAATATGATTTGTATTCTTCTGACTTCCATTTTTGGCCCATTGTTTTTGCTAAAATATGGTCAATGAATATGATATGATCTGTGAATAGTGATTTACGCATGAAAACAACAGTTTAAAATATTTCAAAACGGATTGACTGCGTAGAACCAATCTGTATGTGTAAAAATACAAACCGTTGCAAATGTCTAAATGACTTGTTTGCTAAGAACGTGTTGTTCTTCTGGGTTGAATTCCAGGCTTTATACTGTAATCTATGGAGTTGTTTATGTGCCAAAATTAAACAAACAAATACAGCTTTTTGCAAGCGAACACAATCTGCTTTGCAAAGAAAAAATCGACTTTCAAACAAACAAAAAGTTCTATGCACAAACACAAGTCAATTTGAGAGAAAATGCAGAGGTATAACAAATATATGCATTGTGTGTTGCAAATATGCATACTTTTTGTGAGGAAAACTTGGTTTCTCACACGTGTACAGACAGATTTTCTCACAAATGCATCCATATCTTCTCACAAATGCAATGGAACAACTTCCTCTTGCAAAACAGCAGATGGCGCTATCGTTCAATTTACTCTATTCTCCCGAGACCTCGAACGTGTTTATATGGTTTACCCGGTGTTGGCTAGAAGGTATACATCTCCGAC